>NC_054059.1:88358120-88525620 GCF_017639655.2 Falco naumanni | reverse complement strand
TTGTCTGCTCTAACATCTGTAAGTGCCAAAGCCGTATAACCTAGTAAGAGGGGGATTTTTCTTTTTTAAAAAGGTAAGTCTATTTTTCTTCTTGCCAGATGTAAAAATTGCAATTACTGCCTTGAGTAAAGGGCCCTCTAAACTTTATGGTGTTTATCCTCCGTTTATAAATCCATAATGATCTATTTAATGATATCATCAGGTTAGAAGTTAAACAGTACTGTATTTTCTCTCCCTTTTTCTCCTCTGCCTCTTAGAAAGTAACCTGTGTCTTTCCGACAGAGGGTCGGGGTTGTGTTCTGAAGAAGCCTGTAGGTAAGAGACATCCCGGTATTCGCACAGGAGGATGCATAAGGCAGAGACGAGAATATAAAGGTATTATTTTGACGTGACGAGCTCTGCTTGGAAAATGTCTTCAACTCACCCGAAGTAAGCCTCTCCCCACCCCCCCACCCCCCCCCCCCCAAAAAAAAAAAAAAAAAAAATTAGGGGGCTAATTTAAAACATTGTCTAGATATGCTACTTATACATATTGAAAACATATTTTAGTGGCTGTGTTTGTTTTGGCAATATATGAACCAAAAAACCTCAATTAAATTAAAAAGAGCGACTTTTAAAAGTTAGAGATTGCCTTTTAAAAGCTTATTAAAATCAGCATGTTAGATGTCTGTCTTTGAATTAGCTCAGAGGCTTGATTGCTTTCATTAAAGCTGCCTGTTTGGGTGTTGCTTGGTGAATGTTCAAGTCTGTTTTTCTCCCCCCTTCTCCCCCCCGCCCCGAGCTGCTCCTTGCTACTTGTCAACTTGGATTTTCCCTCCAAATTTGAAAGCAAAACTCCAATTATTTTTTTTTTTTTAGAGAAGCAACAGCCACCCCCCTTGCAAAGCATCACAACAAAAACCGTCAGCAACCCGAGCCGGAGAGAGACCAACAGGTAAAAAAAAATAAATTAAAAAATCGCTAAAAAAATATACCAAGACACCCCCAAAACACCCACCCTGACCAAACCAACCCCTCCCAAACCCGCCCCCCCAAGCCACCCAAAAAAACCCCAAGCCATCACATTGCTCATAGCCCATGAATGCCTTAAAAACAAATGTTTAAACAGTTGTTTTTTTTTTTTTTTTTTGAAGCTGCGGCAGAAAACCTCTGCATGCTCCAATGGGTTACAATAACAATGCTCTATTGCAATGTAAAACAAGCTGGAGGAGAAAAAGGTGCTTTTTGTTACCATTTTATCAAAGCTGTTCATCTTCTAGCTGCAGGCAGCATTTTGCTGGAATTGCAGATATTTCTCTGTCCGGGCTCCTTTGTTTGTGCATCTCATTTGCATATATTTATCTCCAGCTGAGGGTGCTTTCAGCTCATTAAGGCCTCCCCTCGCATTATTTCATAAGCCAGCTGCTAGGAGGGATTTCACCTGTGGTGACTGAGAAAAGAGGGGTGAAAAAACCAAATTCTTCATAAAAAAAAAACCCCACCACCAACCAACAAAAAAACACCCAACAAAAAAAAAACCAACAACCAAGGAAATCTTCTGACTCTCTTCCCCTATAAATGGGCACCATTTGTGTTAAACAGCCTCTTGTCATGATAGATGCCTCCTGGGGTCAGGGGGGAAAGTTGATTTGAAGGTCAGCAGTAAAACAACAGACAAACCAGACGCCAAACTGGTTCCTTAGCTGTCGGTGGGAGCAGCGGTACAACCAGGTCTTGAACCTTTTTCAACCTCTAATAAAACAGGGGAAGAATCTGAAGTGGAGTAACCAGGCCCCAGAGGAAAAAAAAAAAAAAAAAAAAAAAAAAGAAATCCCCCACCACAAATAATATCAATATCGAGCAGTAACGGGAAACAACGGGGCAGCTCTCGGCGTTACGGGCACGCCGCTATTGTTTCAAGAGCCAGGGAATTAATTCCACTTATTTATTTAAGGCGTGTCAACTCGCTGCCTAAACCTGTTTCGGTGTCAAGATGAATAAAACTTTTATGGCTCATAAAATAGAGCCATTCATCTCAATGGTCTTTGTGGTGCCTGGGTTGTGTTGTGGGTTTTTTTTTTTTTTCCTTTTTTTTTTCCCCCTTCTCCTCCTGGCAGGCTGAGCTGGGCCGAATTCTCGGCGTCTTGGCGCTACCACCTTGCTCGTAGGAGCAAAAAAAAGAAAAAAAAAATTTGGATGGGACATGGCAAGCTCAACTTTTGGGTTTGATTACAGATGGTAAACGTTAATTCATCATAATCACACGCAACGCCCCCCCCCCCTCCTTTAGCCCCATCCTAAAATCTACAATGAATTTACGTCATCTATATGGAGCTTTGGACCAACAGGTAATATAATACAATAAAGTGTGCTTTTTATCAGGAAAAAAAAATATCCCATTAATTATAGTTCATGACTACTCTAAACCAAATGTTCAAATAGTAGTTGGAAATGATGCATAAAATCTCAGCATGTTCTGATAGGTTATAGAGTCAGTGGTTTATTGCAATGTAAAACAAGCCACAGGAAGAGAGGGTGGTTTTGTTTACCATTTTCATCAAAGCTGTTCATCATGTTGATATACTTATGCTATATCGTGACCCCTACATACGTTGCATTTCATTTATTTATTTTCCAGGTTGTTGCCACTTTTGCTGCCTTCGCCTCAGAGGAGGCGAGTAATGTTGCAGCCCCTCAGAAATACGTCTCTTATGCCCCGAATTTCTGCTGACCAACCAACCGGTAGATACAGACGTAAGGAGTATTTATTATTGTCGAGTAAGGTTTTCTTTTTACTTAATCTGAGGCAATTAGTACCTGAATAAACACAGGCCAAGTCATCTACCTCCTCGAAAGGTAATTAGACTTGAAAAGCGCTGCTTGGCTGTACCCAAGCAAACCACATCTCTGATCAAAAAGCTTTGGAGATTCATCCCTATTCCCTTTTGCCCCAGAAAACCTTGTCTAAAATCCCTCTAACTTTGGATTTCTCCCCCCGCCAAACCCGGTTGCCGCTCTCTCCCCCGCCCTTCCCCTCCCCAAATCTTTAACCCTGCTTCTCATTTTTCTTTGCCCCTAATCTAATCGCTAATTCCTTGGCTTGGCCAAATAGTTAAAAATGTGAAGTGCTGCTCGCGGTTCCTGCCGCCTCCCCCTCGTATCTGTCTCTGTTTATGGAACGGGCCCTGGTTTCCTCCTGCTCGCCTTCAGCTGGAGGTCTGCAGGTCAGGAGACTGTAAATACACACCGCGCTGCCCTGGCCCATAAATCTGAGCAAAGGGCAGCCTTATATATTCAGATAAGGGATGCTGGGGGGAGCAACACAAATGGGAGAAGGGGACAGGCGGGCTCGGTGGCAGAGGAGGCGCTTTGCTGGGGACAAACCCCGCGGTGCCGGCAGGGCCGAGGGGGAAAAGCGCCTGCTGCCGCGCAGGATGTGCCAGCCAGAGATGAATCTGAAAAATGTTTGCCCTTCTCACACCCCGCCTTGTTTATATATAAATCATTGCAAAATGCATTTTATTACCTTTGGGGCAACGAAATTAAACAAGAGATTTCAATGGCTTTCTCTCCTCCAGACCTTTGTTGGTCTATTTTCTCCCCCCCCCCCCATTTTATTTCCAGCACCTCCGAAGCTTTCAAGGGAACAGTCCCCCCTGTTATTGCTTCTCAGTTCCAAGGTCTTAGAATAAATAACATTGTTATTACTCACTTCACCAATTTCCAAGAAGAAATATTGCTGCAGCAAATGCGAGCAGCACTAATATTTGCAAAGTGATAAATGGATTGTTACATACCTTCCCGTCTGTGTGGCCTCCAGCCATCCTCCGGCCGGCTACATCCCTCCTTGGGGCAGAGGGAGGGTGCCTTTGAACTTAGCGGGGTCCAGACACTTTGTGCCTCGCACCAGAGCCTGCCCCCAGCCCCCTCCCTTGCCCTTGGATGGAGAGAGAATTTTCAATGGCAGGACCACAGGACGGGGGAGAGCAGGAGCCACATACCGGCACCCAGCAGCCCAGTGAGGATGCTTTTGGCATTCTGGTTTGGTGGGTGGTGCTGGCGCTGGGTGCTGCAGGCAGAGGGGTGAGAGGGTTGGGGTGCCCTTGCGGCACTGCAGCTGCCCCCTGCCCTCCCCAGCCCTGGCCAGTGCTGGCACGGCCACTCCGCCGCGGGGTACCACGTCCCCTGTGTCACAGCGAGATCACCTACCCTCCTCCGGCTGCAGGCAACGAGCAAAGCGGGCAGAAAAAGGCTTGTGGAGGAGAAAAATTTTTTTTCATATTGCCCCCACTCTGTTCCCAAAAATCCCCGCTGCCTGAATGGAACCACAGTGAATAGCTGCGGTGGCAGGGGTACAGATGCCTGGTGTGGCGAAAACTGGAAGGACGTATTCCCTGCCACCACTGCCCTTGCTGTTCATTAAATCTCATTAATTCTCATGAAATTCCCAGCAAACTTTCTTAACCAAAGCTGAGGTTGGGGAGGTGCTGAGGCCCAAACCTGGTGGCTCACTGCATCATTTCTGAGCTTCAAAAGAGGTGGCAATCAGGAAATTCACACTTGAATAATTAAAAAACAATGAAATTGTGGATTTCTTTTTTAATTAGCAGTTTTATCTAGCTCTAAGACATGGTTTGGGCTTCTTAGTTTTATTTAAAACAAAACCCCCAAATCAAATTATTCCTGGGACGTGAGTCATGCTGAAAACCGCTCTGAATGTGTGGTAATTAAAAACAAAGCAAAACATTTTGCTTCGGGCCCACAAAGAGCAACCTGCTGATGTTTCATAGGCCAAGCCTGTTGTGTTTCCAGTCCATGGCCAACGGGAGAGGGGCTGGGAGGGTTTGGTTGGTCGGTTGGAATTCCTTGGCTGGGACTAGCACCTCCACCTCAGGTTATCCAGGCACCGCAGGTGATGTAAAGGTTTGCTCTGCCTGCACAGAGCACAACTGAGCTGCTCCAGGAGCATCGTCCCCATCCCCCAGTGCTGGTGCAGCATCATCTGTGTGGCTGGGGTACCACCAGGAGAAAGGGGTGCCAGTATCCTGCATCACGCCGCTCCTCCTGGCCTTTTCTCCCTGTACTGCCCCTGTACTTCGCAGGGGGCTGACAGAAGCCCTAGGAGAGACTCCCTGGTGTGTGCAGGTCCCACGTGGAGGTTAAACCCAGCGTTATCAGCATCTACGTGGTGCCAGCTTGAGATGGGAGGAGGTGAAAGCTGTGTGTGAAGGGTTCAGCAGCCTGGGGGGGGAGGGGCTGGCACAGCCTGGCAGTGCCTGTGCCCAAGGGGATGGGGACAGTGGTAGGCTGAAAGGCTGGGGCTGTATATTTGGTTGTTTTTTTCCTAATACCTTGATCCATAAAGGAAAGAACAGAACTCCAGGATCGCAGAAAAAGAACCACCCAGAAACTGTGGGCAACGGTATGGAAGGGTCGATCAGAAGAGATGGCAAAAATACATCTGCCAGTTTTTCCTCCTGACCAAGGTAAATACCATCTTTTCTTTCTTTAGAAGATGAGAAAAACTGAAAGGAAGGCCGTAAGTTCCAGATAAGGATAGAAAGTCCTTTGGGGTGGGTTTTCCTGCAAAATATAAGCAGTTCAATAGTATTATAGAAAAAGTGATAGTTTGTGTTGGTTTCTAATCAAGAAATATACAAATTTTCCATAAAACCCTCTCATAAATGTATATATCCGTGTGTATATTTACACAGCTGTAATATATGTAATTATATATAATTATATGTATAATACATAATAATATATGTAATACATGTAATTATATGTACATGTCTGTGTGCATACAGACATACATATGTATGTGTGTACATAAGTACATGCGTACTTATGTATATGTAGTTGTGTATCTATAGTTATTGCCTACTTATAGCTGTACAAAGGTACACACTTTACTATGCACACATGTACACACACATACACAAATGTACACCCACACGTACTTGTACACGTTGTATGCACACCTAAAACCCCAGCTTGCCACAAATGAAACACAACAAGGGCTGAAAAATTATTTCAGGAAAAAAGTGTTGAAAAAAGGTGAGGGGCAGTGGCATAGTGGGGAGCTATGCTACTGCTCGGAAAAATCCAAAACCTCCCTGAACTCTTCCCGGCACCTTTCCCAGCTCCAGGAGCAGGGCTGGGAATGCCTCAAGACCATGTTTTCTTGTGTGATTCCTGCCAGGCAGGAAACCCTGCGAGAGCCGCGCTGCTTGTGCTGTTCCGCTTCCAGCCCCAGGAAGCACACAGGTAAGAAGAAAAATCAAAATAATTTAATATATACAAAACATCTATGTTTGTATAAACAGCAAGCTTTGAAAACGGGGGAAAAAAATCAGTCTTCATTTTTCATTATTTCTTTTCCTCACACACACACACACACAAAAAAAAAAAAAAAAAAAAAAAAAAAAGTCAAGGCAGTTCTTATTTTATCCAGACCAGTTCATAAATCCCAAGTCATAAATCCACATGATATCCCGGGCTGCTGGATTTTGCATTTGGAGCTCAGAAAGACTGATAGCTGAAAGATTTATAAAATCCCAGGTAGCCGGAGTGCTCCCTATTGGCTCCACATCTGAGGCGTCCCCGCGTCCTGCTTAGCCCCGCGAGCTGGATGTATGGGATATATTGTGCTCAGGCAGCAGCTCCCCCCATCTCCTATTTTCAGCCGTGGTGAGGGCTAAAATCTGGTCATTTGGGGTGGCTGGGTCCCATTTAGGGACTTCTCTGTGCAGACATGGGGTGACAGGCACAAGCTGGGGGTGCCAGGAGCCTGCTGCTGCCCCGTGCAAAACTACACCGTGGGTCGTGTCCTGGATGTACGATTTAGCTTGCGTGGGAGCCCTGACCATAAACAGCAGAACTGGTTCAGCTGCCTTGGCGATACATTTGATTTTGTTCCTTGCACCCTCACTGAATAGGAGTGACTGTTCAGTAAGAACAGGGCATCACTGCTGGGTGGTACTGGAGGGGGACAGGACCAGCCCCTTAGCAAGAAAAAGGTAACTGAGATGCCTCAGACAAAGTACACACTGCAAGCAATGCAGCCTGCAAAGCAGCATGTTCCCGCTCCCCAAAGAGCACTGAAGGACGCTGATGTGCTGGTTTTTTTCTTTTTCATAGGTTCAGTGGATGCTGCACATGAGACCATGTGTGCTGGGACAAAAAGTGCCTCCAAACAGACCCTCTGAAGAGTGACGTGCTATTATTGGTCTGCGTCCATAGGATGCTGAAAACGTACTTAACGCCTTCCCTCCGTTACTTTCCTCTATCCTTCCTCGATGACCTTATTCGAACCTAATATTTTTCTCCAGACTTCCAATGACAGACATTTTTAATATGCTTCTGTTGCATTAATAAAAAGATTATCCCCCCCCCCCCTCCTTCTGCAGTTACAAGAGTTCCTTTATAGCTGCAAGGATACTAAATAACATCTTTGTTACCCAGAAACAAAATTATTTGCTTTATATTTCACATATTTAAATTCATGGGTCTGAATCCAGTGAAGTCCAAGTGGAAAATCCTCCTTCACCCTCCTGGGGAAGGAGAGCGGAATCAACCCGAGGTCAGCTCTGCCTGTTTGGAGTTTTATTAGAAGCACATCGTCCAGCTAAATTCAGATGACTTTTGGGATTTCTTTGTTGTTCGTCTGCTTGTATTAGTGGAAATTAAGGGATTGCAAGGGTTTATGCTTCCCGTGTGTTGGCGAGCATCTCTGCTTTTGAGCAGCCACCTTCGGCAAGCATCGCACGCGGCTGGGCTTGCACGCCACAGATAGCTGCCTGCCGCCAGCACGCCTTCTCCCCACCAAATCCCCGGGTTCATCAGAAACAGTTACTCATTTAAGAGGTCAAACTAAACCAGACGCCAACAGACGGAAGCATTTACACGAGGACTATGTCAGACTCACGGCAGGAGAGGTTTTTCCTGGTTGTTCTTGAAATCCAAAGCTTTCCCAAGCCTGTTAGTGGCTCTCATGAGGTATCCTTCCCCTTCCCAAGCAGAACATATTTCTTTTTAAACCTCAAACTCCTGTGGACTATGTTTATGCCATATTTCATCTTTTCTTCCTGTTTCCCCCCACTTTATCCCTCTTTCAGCTGGTTTTGAGTCTTCCTGAGCTCCCGGCTGCCGAGCGTGGCAGCGTGGCTGCGGCGGGGGCTCAGGCTGCCCGGACCGGCCACTGCCCAGCCCACCCCGCTTCTGGGATGCACTGTTAATCCAGCCGGGCTCCACAGGAGCCTGTCCTGCTTCAGGAGGGTGAATTCGCTATGGTTTGCCCCTTTGGCATTCCTGGCATCTTTGGCAGCAGCATTCAGTGCCCCATAGCCACCAGGTCTGGGAGCTTTGCTTTTCTGTACATGCCCAAGTCCTCCAGTTTTATCAGTGCCATTCCTCTTGAAATGTGAAGGTGGCCTTTGCTGGTTGTTCATCAGGGAGCTTGGGCTGAAATGAACCCCGTGGTGCAGAAGAGCTACCGGAGCAGGGTGAAGGGCACATGCTCACTCGTGTCTATTGATCAGCCCCTTCCCCCTGCATCTCCACTTGTGGTGCCTTTGGAAGCAGAAGATGTCTTTCTCATGCCAAACAGCGACTTGGATCGTAGAATCTGACCAAACATTATTTTTTTTGCAGTTTTAAATGTGCAAGTCATCTGAAAGTTTCCTTTTATTAAAAGCATCCACAGAAGCTCTTTTATTCCCTCTTTTCTTCTGATTCTGTTACCATTTCCCTAATTAAAAATGCTGTACAAGGACCAGTATCGAGCTATAGAAATGAAAGGTCAATACATGAACAACACTTCATTTGTAAATAATACAGCTCTGTAATCAATTATCTAATTTTCACAGAAGACATATTAATCTAAAAGCAGAGGATGGAGACATTTAGAGGATGTACAGAGGAGATCTTTAAATGTTAAATGTTCTTTAGCATGTGCTAAGTAAAGGGTTTGGCAGAGCGAAAATGTAGCGTGCAGCACTGACACTCCGGGGAGAGTCTTTAGGTCAAGTGATTTCTACCTTCACACCAGTTCTCCGCAGTGCTGTAAAGCCTCTCTGTTGGTAGCCATGCGATGCGTTAGCATTTAGGATTACAACTGTGGCAGGGAAAATACTGCAAAAAGGAAAAAAGGTCACCTCAAAAAAAAAAAAAAAAAAAAAAAAAAAAAAGTATTGTAATACGTGACTCAGCCCTCTTCGCAGCAGTTCCTGTCCATGGGCAGTGGGAAGTGAGTTCTCCCCGCTTCTTTTCCATAAAATCAGGCTCCTGGGCTGCAGGCTGGAGCTGCCATGTGCCCGCGGTGCCCTGGGCACAGTGCCACCCCAGGAACACAGCATCCCGCTGCAGCCCACGCAGGGATGCCACCTCTTCCACAGATCTCAGTGGGAATCCATGGAAGAGTTTAAAAATATGACAGTTCCTGGTTGCTGGAGATCCCGCATGTGACTTACAAACATCATTAGGGGAAATCACGGGAAAATACATTCCCTGACCTAAAACCAGCTTAGGCTTTCCATCAAACGGAAAGGAAAGCTGGGAGCTGGGTTACTTTGAACGCTTCTTTACTGAATTTGACAACATAAAGATGGTAGAAAGGGAGGGGGATGAATGTAATTTCATTTTCATTTTCGCCTGTGTGCACTGGATTTGCTGTAGGTCAGTCCCGTCCTCACCCCAGACTGCCAGCTTTACAATTTCTATTGAACATATGTTGGGACTTAAGGGAAAAAAGAACTCCCCATCCGCCCCAACTCTCCCCACCCCCAGTTTTCCCCATTCTGTTGATCTCATCCCATTCCTGGCGTTGCCGTCCTCTGTCCATTGCCGGCTGGGAGGAGCGAGGAGCAGGGTGGCCGGGGAGAGCCCCGCCAATGCGAGCCCTTGTACGAGGGGAGGGTCTCCTGCCTGCTCCCCTCTGCCACAGTCCCCTCTCCCTTGCTCCCACACCTCCCGCTGGCCAAATCCCTTGCTTAGGCCAGAAGAAAGCTAAAATTAAAACAAAAATAAAAATTTTAAAAAAAGCAAAAAAAAAAAAAAGTGAAATGGGAATTGTTCTCAGCAGGCTTCACAAGCCACACTGGCTCCTGGGGGTCTGGTGGGTGCCCTCCCACGGAAGGAGGAGATGCCCCTCTTGGCATCGGTGAGGCTTAAGGTTACTCCAACATTTTGCCTCACTCCCCTCTGTAGTTTTTTTTTTTTTTTTTTTTTCAAAACCAGAACTACACCCTCGGCAGGGGATGATTGAGCACCATCCCTGCTCCTTCCCAGCCAGCCCTAGGAGACCGGAGCAAAGACCACCAAACCCACCAGTGTGAAGGAGGCAAGGGCAAACCAGGGTGCAGGGGCCCATGATGACCCTCTCTCTGCCAGGTGACACCAAGGGTAAATCACCTTGCAAGGGCAAATCTCAGCAAACCCCTTTCTGGCACGTTCTGGCACGCTGGCAGGGGAGCTGGTGATGGAACTGGCATTGCCGAAGGGGCAGCGGGCTGGCAGGTGGTGAGCCCGTCTGCACCGCAGCGGATATTGTGGTGAAGCATGAAGGTATCCACTTCTTTGTAAAAATAAAACCTTAGGTTAGGATGAAAGGGGGGAGAAAAAAAAAAAAAAAAAAAAAAAAGAGACTCCCTAAACCTAAATATTTCCAGGTTTGCTCACCCCCATGGGTTCGGTGCACGCTGTAGCTGCTCGAGCCACAGGGCCTTTCAAAGCACTCCGCCAGCCTCCGTGCCAAAATAAATGTTACGTTACCATCAAGCAGGCAGAAGAATGAAAGCTGTAAGATGTGTGAGTGAGAAAAAAAGAGTCCAAACAGGAAAACCCCTTTCTTCTGGTTTTAAAGTCCTCAATGATCAAGGCTGTTCTGCTCACTCTGATGTAATCAGTTTGCAGATACCTAAATACATGTCCAGCCATGGAAAGTGCTCTCCCTTTGATTCCAGCAAAATCCTTTCTAATTCTCTTTAAATGTTCCAGGGCTTTTTGAAATGATTGCTATCAATGCCAACCAAATGCTTTAGATCTTTTTTTTTTTTTTTTTTTTGCCTGTCTTTAAATACTTGCCTTATTTTTATGCAGCCCAGTTACCACTGTACATGGAAAAAGTATCTAGAAAAGAGATCTGGTTTGCTTTAGCCTTTAGAACATATAGAGTTAGACACTTTAACCTTCTTTGTATTTACTTAGTTGCTTTAATATGATTTCTGTAACCCCCATACTTTCTTTTTTGCCATATAACTTATTAAATCTTTATAGTACAGTAGCCCCTAAACATCACATAGGTCAGGCTTTTATTACATTAGGCTCGCCGTAGCTATTCAGAAAATCATAAGTCACTTTCCTCCTAAAAGTTAAAACCCAACATCATTCGGGTGAGCTTGGACAGAGTTTGTGAGGGACCAGCTCAAAAAAACCCCTAAGCTGGTTAAAAAGATAAGACTTCTTCACCCAGAAAACGACAGATCCTCTGAGGGACGAGGTCTGCAGCGCTCACCAGGGGTCGGGAGGCTGGGGGCTGGTCTGCAGTTCTCCCCACGCTCTGCGCTCGCCCTGAGGTGGGTACGTGACCATCATTTAGAGCATTTTTCCATTGCTGTGATGCCTCTTCCAGCCCAGCTTTAAACAGGCCATGAGGTGGGATCATCGAGATTCACAAAGCCCTCTCCAAATCCACGAGATTAAAGGGCAGCAAGATTTGGGGCAGCTTGGGGATATGCTATTCCTCTTCGTTTTTTCAATTTGTAGAATTATTTTTTTTAACCAACAAATGAGGGATTATTTTACATTTTCCTGGAAACTGCTTTTTTCCTTTAGTTACAAGATGCCAGGAGCTGAGGTTAGAAGAAAAAACCCAACAAACATGTGGTTCATGAGAAAGCCACTGATGCCTGCCGTGTAGCTGGACATTTCACCTTGCAGTTAGCCATAAAATTTTACAGGTAAGTAAAACACATTGAACAAGCAGATTTATTTCCCGCCCCCTCCCCCCCCCCCCCCCCCCCCCCCCCTTACCCCAGCCATTTTATTCAATGCCTTTTGGTTCTTACCAGCTTTTGTTGCAAGCCACAGTCACTTCTTCATGTTATACACTGAACAAACAGTGTCCCAAGCAGGACTGTGGGGATGAAGGCCACCCCACACCATACCCCACCACCCCCGTGGCTGCTGGAAGGACACAAGGAATACACCTGGGAGCCAGGGCAGCAGCCATGTGTTGGGGGTGCTGGTGACACTGCTCTTGCCAAGGCACTGCCAGCAGCTCCTGCAGCCAGGAGGATGGTGCCACTGCTTCCTCCACCACCATTCCTTCACCCTCCCCACCCCTGGCAGAGCCACAGCCATGCATGATTTCTCTCTGCCATAAGACCCCCACCACTCCCTGCTGCTCAGATGCCCCACGCACCCTACCCCCGCATGATGTGCAGTGCCTGGCTCTGAAAAAAACCAAGGTCCAGCTAAGTCCACCCCACCTTGGTGAGGTTGCCTTGAGCAAGGGTGAGATCTCCAACGCCTGGTCCCTTCTGTCCTCGGGCAGGTTTGCACAGATGTGCGCCAGGTTCCCAGCCCTGGTGTCAAGTGTAGAAAGAAAAACCTCTTCCAAGCTTCCTTCCCAATGGGATCATTCCTGTGGCTAATGTTCCTTCATGCACTATCTGTTATGCCGTTATTAAAGCACAGCTTGCCGACAACTGGGGAAGAAATACGCTCCCCACACCGCGATGCTTCCTCCCTCCGGCTCAGGAGCAGGAACCAGGCGGCTGGGGCGGAGGGTGGCTGCCTCTCACCCGCCTTCCTCCAGATAAACTTTCCCCCGTAGAATGAAAAATGGTCATTTGTGTTTCAGCAGACCATAAAAACCCCATTTGAAAACTTTTCAAGCCTTTTCCAAGTTGGAACTGCCTTGAAAGTCTTCAGACCACGTTGCCATATGGGTCGGAGGCATATGGTTTAACGCACGCCACACCGCTGCAACCCTCCACTTCCACAACGAGACCAGCAGCACTGCAGGGATGTATGCGATATAGGGTGCTCCTTAACATCTCCTCACACTCTGTGCAGCTCAATGCTGCAGCTTACTCCAGTCATTGGCCATGGTTATGCTCCCAACAAGCTGGTGAACACTGCCCACACCTCTGGGTACATGTTGTAGTTGGAGACCAAACCAGTTTGTCTCACATGGGGCACCAATTGTTACTAGCAAGGCTGCAACAAGGCTTTTACCATCAGTCAGATTCTACTGTCCCTGCTGTTTCCCCTTCCTCCAGAGGCCAGACCACACCACTCCTCCTCCATCCAGCCCCTTCTCCCACCATCCTCAGTGCTATTTAACCCTTACTGGGAACAAGCTGCAGCTGCGCATCATCCATGTCAATCAACCCGCTGCCTTCATAGCAAGGCCACAGCTGCATGTTATCAGTGTTAATCAACCCACTGCCTTCATGCCTCTACAGGTACAGGCAGTTCCATACACACAGAAACACGTGTCCTGCCTCCACCCTAACACGCACGTTTGGTTTTTTCATCTTGTCCAAAAAGCTCCCCAGGAAGCATTTTGAAGCAAAAAAAAGGCGTACTCTGTTTCAGCTGGGAAGTTTTGCTTCGTTTCTTTGCTGTGAACCAAAACGTTTTGGATATTGGATTTTTTTTTCCTCCTTTCTTCTTGCTCTCAACACCAATTGGAGTGCTAGAACAAGAGACATTAATTTTTGGGCTTTTTGAAATGCCTTTGATCTTTTAAACTCCTGTTCCTCTCCTTCCTTTCCCTATCTTCCTTGATTTTACCTTGCCTTTCCCACTCTGGAAAAACCATATATGAAACTATATAAAACTCTTTAGTTGCCTTTCTGCAGGGTTTCAAAAATAAAATCAAGACTAATTGAAAAAGCCGATGAAACACTTTATTCGGGACAAAGGCAGGAGGAACTCTTTTCTCTTCTTGCAGTTTCTCACTTGGCTGCAGGGTTGGGTTTGGTTTTGCATTCCCAGTTAATTCTCAGAGTTAATGCTGGTGTTTCAGGACACTGAGCTGTCTGTCCAAGGTGTGCCCGCTCTGCTTTCGTGATGTAGGCTACACCAGGGCTCCACAGCACTGATGTCCTCCAGGACCAGGGCACAAAGCCCCTGTCACAATGCCACCTGTGTGGACCAGGCAGTGTGGAAGTGCCAGTGTATGGTATATAGCACAGCTACACGTCGACAAACTGCGTGTTAGATCTTGCCACCTGCCCTCAATTGCTGTATTCCATCTGCTACAGGTGTCAAAGCAGGGGGAAGTTTGTTTTTTTTTTTTTGGGGGGGGATGGGTTAAGGAGGAGAAGAGCAATAGTTTCATGGATCCAGCTGGCTCTTTGCAGGAGGGCAGCAGTGATGGATTTTGCTCAAGGGCTGCAGAAGTGCTTGAAAGAAAGACCATCCAGCCGTGTGGTCCAGCCCAAGCGGAGCCTTCTCTCTGCACCTTCTGCATGTTGAAAGGCCTTTCATGTTGAAAGGCAAGCAGGACACCGCAATTTCTTCCACTTTGCCCCTACTGGGCATGGAAAGCTGCTCACCAGGCAGCTATGTCCCTTCCACTCATGATGGATACCCTTTTTTTGCACTTGTATAAAACCAGTACTTCAGCTTACAAATCACAAGCTGAAGATAAAACTAATAAGAAGACAATAAAAAAAAAGTCCTTCCAAGGTTGTGTCTCACAGGTTGAGAAGAACTTGTTGATACACTCATGTCCCACACATGGACCTTGTTACTCATGTTTTGCACCAACATCCAAATGCCATGTGTGAAGGTCTCCTCTTTTCTCCTTCTTTTTTTTTTTTTTTTTTTTTTTTTTTCCCTCCAATTTTTTTTGGTTTCAGGAAGAGGGAAGAAGGGGGATCTTCCAGTGAAATCCCCTCTGACCGTCACAATGTTTGGTCATGACAGAGCTCCCTGCTGCTGGCTCGTGGCCCCATCACATGTCCTGGGCTTGAAACCAACGGGAACTTCTCGACCATATTTTCCTCCAGCTTTTCCCTGCAACAGCTCATCGGCGTGTTTCCCCACTCATCGGTAACACACAGCACTCTGCCTGAACCTGACCGGAGCCCACATCTCCATCGCACAACACACAAAGAACGAACAGGCACGCTCTGTTTTGAAAACGTTTGGAAGAGGCAGCTCCTGTGGGCTGAATGTCCCTTTATTTTCCACATACCCATCTCCCCTTGTTTTCACGCTGCCAATGTACTTTCCTCTTCTACGTTATGTGACCCCCACCAAAAAAATGATGACAGAGGGTCTATATGGATAATGCAACACTGCTTTAAAATTCATCCAATCTGAGGTTTAAAAAGTGCCTTTTTTCCCCCCCTTCTAAAAGGGTTTTTTTATATCCAAAGATGCAAATGTAATACTCACTGCATTGTAGCTTCAGACCTTTTTTTTCCCCCCCTACCCAACAATGGTGAAAAGATGTGATTTTTACAAGCGAATAGGAAGAAAAAGCCTGAACACACCCTGGGAACATGTTTAAGAAGTTGATTTATGTTTCATGCTGAGCCTTACACCTGCAGTTCAAGCAAAACTCAACTTTGCCGCCCCACAGAGTCTAGTTTATTAGGTATCAAGGAGTCACAAGAAGCCATGTAATTAAAACTGTAATTAACTGGAAAAGGAAAGTGCCACCTGAGTTTTGAGAGGCTGTCAATTTTATTTCCATTACAGCTCTCCTTCTGCTTCTTTTGTCTATAGGGTGTTTTTTTTTCCACCCATCTTGATAAGGAAAAACAAAGTTGTTTTTTTTTTTTCCTTTTTATTAACTAAAGAAGCCACCAAATTCTCTTACATCTTTACTCTTGGGGGGCGGGGGGGCGGGGGGGGAAAGTCAAGTTCTGAGCTTGGACGCAGGTTTCTTGCAGCAGCATTTACAGCTGTGTTTGCCAACAGGTGTCAAGTGTGGTCCAGGCAGAAAAAAGTCCTGAAATGTCCTACTGGTGAAGGGTCAGCTGAGTTCAAAGCCCATTTTAACAGAACATAAGCAATGCCCTTTAAAAAGGGGATCGGCAGTGCCTTGTTAAAATGCATGACCTTGCTGCAGTGGGCGAGCAGAGCGCCAGGCGTCCCTGGATCCAGCATGTCCCTGCGAAGGCTGCAGATCCTGCCAGGGGCCACCGTGGGATTTCTGCGGGCAGGACAAGGCCACACGCAGCAAGACAAAAACACGCCCGGGAGAAAGATGAGGCGGTGTGACGAACCTTGTCAACCAGAGAAATTCAAAGCCAAAAGGGGCCCGATCCCCTGGCCAAAAAAAAAAATTAAAAAATCTCCCCAAAATTTGGGTGAGACGTGCTGCTATCCCTGTCCTCCCTCCGCCTTGTGCATCCACCAGGAGCACATTCCTGGGGGATCAGAAAGAGCTGCTGGAATAAAGAGACAATTATTTAATAAGGTTTAAAGAAGCAAAGACATCGGTAAACTTGATGCCGGAAAGGAAGTCGTAGTAAAATACAGTTAAAGAGTAATTACCTAAAAGGGTAAAATGATGAGAACAAAGACAGGATCTATGCTAGAGGTCTTTACAAGGGAGATTTATGAATATATATAAATTTTTGTAGAGGAGATGTTTGTCTTAGACCCGTGTATGAAAGGAGGGATTGACATTCTTCCTTCTCCATTTAACAGGTGACAAAAACCCATCAAGTGAAGTACCAGCCTTGAGAAGGGAAGTTATTATCGTAAAAAGCAATTTTCCTTGGGTGCCATTCCGATAGGCTTGGCTTTTCCTCCCCCCTCAGCCTTAATCATCTGTAGCCTCTCCCCTACTGAAACAGCCCCCGCTTGTAAGGCAGAGGTCTCGGGACCCTCCGGGTGGGAAGGTAGGTCTTGATCAGCACTAATTTGGGGAAGTGAGCCGGAGGTACCCGCAGCAGATGACATGCAGGGCTCAGCTTCTTATTCAGCTAGAAGTCAGCAGGGGCACCCCCTGACCATCTGTGGTCTATAAATTACAGTAACACCGGCACACACTGCTTGTAAATCACCAATGAACAGGCTTTACCTTATGACACACTACATGAACCCTGTTGGATATTCCAATAAACTCCCATAAACCATCCGATATAAACTCTGGATTATGTTTCTTTGGGGGGCAGGAGAAAAACCCAGACTTTTCTGCACTTGCACAAACTTCTCATGGGTGAAATGAAGACGTGGCCTGAGCTGTGCTGTGTGTTTACATACCATGTTTTCTTATGAAAGAGGTATTTTCCCCACCACCATCGTTATTACTTCCAAGACTGCATCAGCCTTGAAGTAAACAGGGTCATTCTCCTGAAAAAAACCCCACAAACAAACAAAGACACCACTTATTTGAAAAATTTAGTTTAATGTGAGCCTGTACAACCTGTCCTCCATCCTTGCTGACCAAGCGCAGACCGCTGGCAGGAGGCTCACCCATGTCCTTTGCTTTCGGAGGAGCAAGAAGACCCAACCCATGACCTCAAACCAGCCATACCCTCAACAAAGTGAAAAATACGCCACCGTTTCTTACCACCTCTGCATCCCGAGGGCTAGAGCTGAGGCTTGCCGTCCCCAGGAGGGCAGAGCATCCCATAGGAGCTCCTCACCTGCTTCTTTCTCCCTGTGGAGTGGCTCTTTTACCCCGCTCCAGTAACAGGGCGGAAGGCTTTGTGGGCTGATGCACCACCAACTTCCCCCCCCCCCAAAGGAGACACACTCCTGCTACCCATCTGGGTTTGGACAGTTCTTCCCTGCTGTGATGTTTCATGGAGGCCATGGCTGCGAGGAGATGCTATGAGCAGAAGTCTCGGCACGTGGCTGGCTGCTCCTCAGGACATGGCTGGTGCTGCTGCTCCACTGAGAAACCTGGCATTTGCCTTCAAACTTTCTCCTGAGACCCATCAAAGGACTGCTTTTGATAATTACACTATTAAGCCTGTCATCTGGGCAAAAAACCCTGTAAAATACATTACTCAGATTGTGGGGCACTCGCCAAGAAAAAAATCTGATAAATGCTATCCGACCAGCTTTTCTGCTGACCATGAACCAGTGTGGGCTGCAGCGTAGACAGCCAGCGACGGCTGCGTCATGACACCTTGGTGAGCTCCTTGGCTGAATCTGAAATCCCAGCCCCCCCGGGAGGCAGCGGGAGCCTTGCCTCATCTTCCTCACACGCAGCAGTGAGGCGACATTATTTGTATCTGCGTTTCTGAAGGCTATAGGGGCTGGCTCCTCACCAGGCTCTGCGTGTATGTATGGGCACGTGGGCGCACGCCTGCATCAGTGCACGCTTTGAAACCCACTGGGTGACTGCGGTCAGACCGGACGGACGTCACCTCCTCATGGAGGCAGGGAACCAAGGCAGCCACGGCCACCTCCTGCCGCGGCAATGGGATGAACTCAACTGCCTGTAGACATTAGAGAATCCACATCTACAAGAGCAATCAAAGGGAAAACACCCTTTCCCACTCCCTGTGGTCATAGCATCTAGTTAATTAATACTCATTAATACTGCTTTTTTTTTTTTTTTTTTTTCCTTTACAGCACAGCTTCCAGGCTCCAGCCAAAATTGATGCTTCCTTGTCTAAGAGATGCACACCAGTAAACATTTATTTGAATCAGAAAACAGAGGTAAACCACTGCGTCTACCAGGGTGTCCCAGGACCACCAGCACGGCATGATGCCAGTGGTACCCAGCAGGTCTGCACCTGACTGAAACACTTCGAACAGTCTCCGGAGCAATTTTTAACTCATCAGAAACACACATTCGAAGCATTTCTTGAATCTAGGTTGAGCCTGTCTAGTTAGTTTAGCTTCCGGAAAAAATAGGGAATAAAATAAAGTTGATTTTTTAAATCTATTTTACTTAGGAAAAGAACCCCATTTAAACGTTACATGACATTTTCCTGGGGAAAAAAAAAAAAAAGAGCAGGGGATAGTTTAAAATATAAACACAACTAATCCATGTCAGCTCAGACAAACGGCTTGTGATTTTGAGGCAGGGCATTTTTGCTTCATAACCATTTTAAATTGGAGATAATGTGCAAGGAGCATCTTTGCAGCGCTTTTCCATCCAGCAAGTGACCCAAAAGCCCTGCATTTCGCAGCGAGCAGCAAGCCCAGATCAGGTCAGGGCATCACAGCACCGAGGCTCTTCCGAGCTCACCCATGAAGATCCCCCACCTCCCAGCCGTCCAGCTTCCTCCTCTACCCTTCCATCGCCCTCTCCATCCATCCCTTTCCATGCACTCCAACAAAAAGAAGTGATAGCACTATTTCTGTTTTTTAACAAGATTTGGAAAGCGTTCAAGTGCCTGACTAAGTGGTTGGAAAAAAGGAAGCAGAAGGATGTTTTGGCATCCTGCGATGTGTGCATGAAGAGCATAGACACAAACACATTGAATGCACATACTGTAAAACAAGATTACAAGGAGAGTACGAACTAATAAAAGCCTATTAAAACACCACGGATGCTATTGCTGCTCATGTGCATGCCTACGTATTAAAACAACAAATATTTTACGTGAACGTGCAGTTCAAACATAACTGATCACAGATATAACTTTCAACAACCTTTAAATACATAATGCCATCCTGTAATTAATGGAGCCTATCCTGAAATTTGAGGGATTTATTGATACTGGCAGAAACATTTGCAAATAACTTGGGGAAGTTCATGACATACCTTCTGTCTCAAGGGATTTCATTCCTTTCTTCCCCTTTTTTCCAGCTACCATCAATAAATTCATTCAGGGCCCTTACTGTACGACAACAAATGCAGTTGGAAATCCTCAGTAGAAAGGTTGAAGAAAGTACCAACATGGAGGAAGAGCCTAGTTGTGTCTTTATTTGTTTTGTTCTCTTTCACTTCCAGTGAAATATATAGAGCGACGTCTGAGAGGATTGCTTTTGAGGTCTGCAGTGAAAGAAGAGCAGAAGAAGGTCATAGGCAAAGCAAGCTGCCAAAGGATTTTACCCAAATTCATCAGGAAAGACCATGGCCAACGTGCAAGCAAAAGGTAGGCTGTCAGCACTTCAGTGTTACCTACCGGCACGGGCCAGCCACACATGGATGGAGAGCTTACATCTTTTTTGAGGCCGACTGATACAGCTGGGGGAAAAAAAACGTTTAAACAGAGCCCTTTCCTGGAGGAATGAAGGTGCCAGCATCCTCAGCTTGGGAAAGGTGCTGGTTGTTCCTTGGGTGGCCAAGGAAGAAGAGATTAATCCCGATGCTGTTGCGCACGTTCCTTGCATTCTACAGTCATGACCATTACGGAACTTGGCTGTTACCCTACATACACATATTTAAAATTTATGCAGTAATGAGGATAAGAAACATCCCATCATTTTGCTGTCAGAAAGTTTCCATACCTGAGGTCTGCACGGTGCCAGCACATGGCCGTAGCACCCGCAGCATCAGATGCCAGGCTGTTTTGCTGTTACCAAGCTGCACCTAAGTAGGGTAGTGGAACGGACTGGCACGTGTTCCCCCTTGCTTGATCTTCACGTTCCTGCATGGTTTTTCTAAATATTGTAAACATTTCTTGTGAGGGACTACTTCATCACCTCACCAGGAGGCATTTCTGCCTTTGAGTGCAAGTATATTTATACACACTTAGATACACGGGGAGTGCAAATATATTTGTACACACTTATAACCACGGGATTAAAGACAGTAGGACAAAAAAATCACATTCATTCTAGAAAATTGTTCAATATTTTTTAGAAAATCTTTTTTTTCTATCTTTCTTCCTAGGGCCTAAATTTAAGTTGCAGATCTCACATGACCAATGGCTAGCCAATTGTACAAAAAAACCCAGCAGTACCTGAAAAATACTCCAAAATGTGCTTCTGGGCCACCCGTTTCATTGTCTTGGATGCCTTGGCTATGTTCCAAGCCGCAGGCAGAGCCGGGCGGGGTACGACTAGCTGCATACAAAATACTGGGGATGCCTCAGCCCTCTCCATAGCTTCTCCATCCCTCCCACCCGCTTCCTACTGCACAGCAACGAGCACCACAATGTTTCGTCACGCTTTACTCTCCTACATCATCAAGCATTTTCGATAAAGGATTTGTGCATCAGGAACGTAAGTGCACCTTGCTGACTCCTATCTGGCTGTGGTGGGGACTGGGTGAGCGACATGGGTATCCCGCTGGTGAGGGGCTGGAGGGTTCCTGGCTGCTCCAGGGGGAATGGGAGAACTGTGCTGATGCCGAGAGGTTGTGAAGGGCTTATCCCTCCAGCAAGGAGTTCCCTCCCACAAATGGGCATGGGAAACAGTCAGAGTTTCCAGCATCATGGGTTGAGATTTTCCACCTCTCAAGGGAAAATCATCTGAAATGGAAATAAAAATGAGGTTTAGCTTCTCACTTTCTCTCACTGTCTTTGTCTGCTTTTATATACATCAGTTCATTCGCAAGGAATGGTTAAAAAAATAATTATGGCGTAATAATCCACCTCTCAAATCTGTTTTGGCACCCAACTTCAGGGTGCAGCAGGGCGCCAGGGGTGTGAACTGAAGCTGCCACCCCAGGTGCCTGCAGAGGACCAACAGCAAGTGGGACCCATCACATTAGCGTCCTCCTTTATTACCATTCTTAATGGAAAAATGTTTCTTTTCTGGCAGGGGCATGGATAACACTGATGCTGCTGGAAGGAACAGGAAAAAACCCAAAGAAACAGCCGGACAGAACGGGCAATGGGCATTTCTGTCACAGAAAAGCCCAAGGTCTCACCCATTGGGAGTGGAGGTCCCTTCTCCAGCCCAACTTTGTTCCAGCCTCGGTTCCCACAGTGCCAGGGTGCCGCCCCCCCGGAGCAGCGCGGGGAGCCTGCTGTGCTGCCGTTGAAGACCCGAACGGTCAGCTGCAAGGATGAAGAAGCTGAGCTTGGGTGTCGAAGCGCTATGAGCTCAGGAGCGTTCCGGAGGAATGAGAGCTGGGCTTACATAAAACACTGACTCATGCTGAGAAATCACGAGGTTTTCAAAGATTCAGCTGAGGGATGAGCGCAAACTCAAGCTGCACGTTGCATACAAGATGCTGGGGACCTCTGAAAATCAGGCCTCAGCCCAGGGTTTTTTGAGGTCCTGCCACAGCTCCCTGGAGGAACCGAGTGCCATGTACATCCATGAAAATATGGCCCTTCGTTACTCCAAGGAAAGGTGGCGTGGGCATTTCGGCTTTACTCATTGGAAAGAACTGCCCAAGATGGAGTAAACAGAAGTAAAATAACTTTTCCCTCCCCTCTTTTTGTTGTGTGTGTGTGCGCGCTACGATATTGAAAAGTACGTCATGTAGAATATTTACTTTTTGCTGGGATATCTGAGAGTGCAAATGTTTGTGGTTTCGTTTACCAGGCAAAAATGGTTGTGGATTTTGGCAGTCTGAGCTGGGCTATGGTTTCTGTGAATGCCTGGATGCAGTTCGTCCTGGGGCTTTACGGGTTACGCACATCACATCCCATTATACAGGTAATTTGTGTGCCGTGAAGATGGTGCGTGCGAGGGGCCTGTGTACAAAAGGAGTACAAGCCCAAGGACTTCCCGCCATGTGTTAGAAACACTGACCAAAACCATTTGCACTTTGATATTTAAATCAGGCTTCTAATATCCACGCTTGGAGACATATGCAAGTAGTTGATTTTTTGATCCCTTACAATTTTCTCTCTCTCCCCTTATTTACAGTAGGTACTCAGCATCTCTCACACACACAAGTCAGTCAAATTATTCAAGTGCTTAAATAAAGATACAGTTGCCTGCTTGTGTTTGTCCAAAATTGAAAAAACATTGCCTGCTTTTAAGTTTAATTTCTCTTTTCCCTCAAGCACAGTCTCTCTCTCTCCCTCCCAAACACGCTGATGGAAAAAGGAATATGTGCAGATGGGCTGTTCATTTTCAGTCAGGTTGCTGTGTAAATACGGCATCAGGAAAAGACGAGTGCTAGGAACACATATGTACGCAAGGCAACCCAACCACCGCGTTTGGGCTGCCTCTGCATCGCTCAAGCATGCATCATCCAACCCAAGCTGAGCCGTATGAGACCAGAGGGAAATGTAGCTAATGGGGAACAAACTATTGGTAAATCGCACGCCTTTCACCCTTGTACAATGGGATAAAATAAATATGGATTAGTGCTGGGGTCAAAGTTTTTATGATGTGAAGTACTAGATGTACAAGTGCCTGAGTTTCTGGTGTTAAAAAAAAAAAGAGAAGTACTAGCTGTATAAATACACACATACAGATGCATCTGTATGTACACACATACAAAACATTTTTATATATATATATTTGGGTTGTTTTTTTTTTTTTTTCGTTTTGCAAAGCTCCCTTCAACATGTTTCGGCTAATTTCTCAGCTTCTGCATTGCAATTGCTAACAATTTAATCACCTTATAAACTTCTGCGGTGACTAACGCCTGATCTATGCTTTTGGCACACCACGGTCAGAAGTTGTTTTAGCAACAGTGGTATGTAAAGCAGACGCACTATTTGTGAGGCTCAGAGCCCTTAAAAATCATTCCTTTCTCTCTGGGCTATCGACATTCCTGAGCACTCACGACGCAGCTGCCGAGCCGCTGGACAGCCCACATATGGCCGTGCACTGAACAATAGCGACTCGCTGTTGTTCTTGGTATATGCATCACCATATGTGTTTATTAGAAACAGCAATAAAATGATGACAGGCTCCTTCAGCTATCCCCGCTGCTTGGGGAGAAGCAAAGTGAGGGAGTAAGCAGGATGAAACCAGAGGGTTCTCCCCAGCTTTGGGGGAGCTGGACGGTGGGGCAGCACAGTCCCGCTCTTTAGGGGAGCATGGCTGTTTATTTATTGGTAATATTGCCAAATTAATCCTGCTCCTATAAACGGATGCCAAGCCTAAGTCCCCTCTCATTCCTTTTTATTAGAGAATTGCTGGAAACCTGGAAAAACGGATTCCTAAAAGTGTTGGCATCCAAAGTGCTGTTCCACCAGGGCTCACCTGTGTACAACCTGACCTGAGTCATGTGGCAGAAACCTCCAGGCATTTCCAGGAGCTCTGGACGATGACCACACTTGGCATGTATTTCCATCACAAGCACAACCAGCTAGCGTGGGGTCGCTCTCCGTTCCCCAAATTACAGACGTCTGGGTTGGGTGCTCAGCATTTCTCAGATGGAGAGGTTGAGGTGGGCACTGGAGGCCCCCAAAAACCCACAAAAGTGGTTTAAGTCTGTTTTGCCATCTGTGCAGAGGCAAGGGAGAAGCGAGTCCCGGGGAAGGGCTGTTCTGAGTTGGCAGCAGCGATGAACCAAGACACGCAACCTGACTGCCTGAGTCTCCATGCACCCCAACCTGCACCGCTTCCCCTATTTGTTACATTTTAAAGCAAAAAGAGAGGAAAAATAAACTCTGGAAAAAACCCAGCAGTCAGTATTAGGATGTACCTACATATGTAACGTAACGTAATTCTGATAACCTTGGCTGTTGTAAACTGTCTTCAGCCATGGGAAATCAATGGGACCCAGTACTTACACCCAAAGGCAGCCGCGAGCCTCGGCATACGGCGTATTTTTTCATGTTCAGACCTTGATTTTCCTTGATAAGGAACAGAGTTTCCATCTTGCTGCCTTTTTGTGACCAAAATAACAAACCTTAGCCACTTGTAAAAAAAAGAAAGACAACCAAAATAATTTTTAAAAATGAGTTTGAAGTGCTGAGTTGTACTGGTTTTACTGCGACCTTCCAACTGTGGTAAGGATGCCAATTCCACCCTTACTTCACTTTTTTACTTCCTACCCATAAAAGTAAACAATTCAAGACGATGTTTTACATCCTTGAAAAGTTCCCAAAACTGGATTTTCCACTGAGGCTGCAACTCCCTTGGCTTGCGCTTTCTTTTTTTTTTTTTTGTGAGTGTAGCACAAATCAATTTTGTGACTATACCGAAACCATGATGCTAAATTCTGTTATCTTTAACTATATTGCTAACAGAATAAATTGTGTAGCAACTTAAACCTCAGCAAAGTCCCTGCCTTATTCCCCCATCTGCATGTAAGATACTTTTTACAGGCTATTGTTTCCTCCTCACAAAAATCTGAAGGTTTTTTTTTTTTTTTTTTTTTTTTTTTTTTTTTTTTTTTTTAAATGAACCCATCCACTACTTCTCTGCTTATCAGCTTGGAAATGTTTCTGTTTTGGTTTCACACAGTTTGATAACTTTGTCTTGAATGGATCTTTGTCTTGGCTTATTTTGTCGGAAGCAGTTGTTTTTCAACAAGCACCTCTAATTCTGTTTCCTTTCAGTTATTGTCTCCTGAAATATCAACACATCAGTTAAAAATAATGTGTTTACACCTTTGGAAAGGCAACAGTGGATCAGGCAACTCATTGTACTCCTTATTTACTATCGGTAATCCCCATCCCGCACCCACAAAAGGCAATCAGGTCTTTGCCATTGAGCGAAATAAAAGCAGGATGAGACCATATGGTTCTTGTTAAACGAGCCTCATCTTCCTATTGTTAATGCTTATCTCCAAAATAAAGTATTTCTGCAGAAAACATATTCCCATAGCATGTTCTCTTTCCAATGACCAGCTGGTTGCCAGTTTGTTATTTGCACTGCAGTAGACCACTTTCATCTATTTCTATTCCAGTCCAAGAACACCATTTGTACATTGTCCAACTTGGAAATGTTAATCTGACACCATTGGTCACGGGCCTTTTAACTTCACGTGGCAAACATCCAGCTAGCTGCCAGTTGAGTATTTACACTGGAATCTTTCTGAGCCCAGAAATAAACTATTTGTTCACCATAAACATCAGCAACACGCCAATAATTTCTGCAACACACATGCAGGAAGGTACAGCCCACCGCACTTTGCTGTGGGCTTCTCCATAACCTCCTAAGTAGCTCCTTGGGGAGATGCTGCTTGTCTTGAGCCAAGATAAACGCATCTATTTACCTCTCTGTGCGTGTACATAACTTTTATTTACATTTGCGGGAGTTACACATGCGAATGGAAAGGCAAGAAGAGGGACCCAAATGAGGACAGTTGGGGAGGGGTCTGACAGCTTCTCCCGAGACCCAGGACTGCCCGTAAAGGGCAAAACACCAGGCAAACCCTAAATCAAAAAAATACCCAGTTGCTCTGGCATCGTCCGCGGTTCCCCAGGCAGGACCACAAGCACAGGGGTCAGGATTCCCGCCGGGAAAGAGGCAACGCTGGATGTACTTGAATGCAGCTTTTCAGAAAGCAGAGTGGCGTGAGTCCTACGGGATTTTGCTTAGGAGATCGCTATTACTTCCAGCAATACAATTTATGCTTCCTGAAAGAATATTATACTTCGGGCTCTTTTCAATGAAATAAAAGACCGAAGGGGGAAAAAAAAAAAGGTTATGCTTGGTTCTGCAATTTAACTTAAGGAATGTTATGCAGTGGCAAGGGTGTGTTTCATGTACTTTGTTCGACGCTGTTAAAATAAAACATTTCCTTTTTACATATTCCTGCGGTGACCTGCGGATGGGAGAGGCCAAGGAAAGACTTCAGTGAGTTCAAAATGTAAACTTGAGGAATGGAAACCCCTCTTTTAAAGAGAAAAGAGTAACAATGATGCCCTGTTCTTCCCTCCGCTTTTCCTATGTAGTCAGATAATAGTACCCGTCGCCTGTTGCATTACCTTGGTTGTTCCAAGTGAAAAAGCCCCAACATACCAGCTTAGAGGAGAACCGGCCTGACAGAAGTACTGTAGCAAAAGTTCAGAGGAGCATTCGGGATTTATGGCTGATCTTACTGTTTAGGGACTTCTCAGCACCTACCTGTGCTGTTCAGCATCCCCATCCACCTGCACTTTACAACCACCAGGAAAATGCCGGTCAAAAGGCAAACACTGGCCAGCCTGAAGAGCAGGACCCTGCAAATGCACGTTGTGTGAGCTAAGAGGGGGTGTGCGTCCCACGTCAGGCTGAAAACCAGGACTCCATGGGTGCCCCAACCAAACTGGGATGCTGTCCCAGCACAAACTGCGGGGAATGGCAGCCATAGCTCCCCCCCACCCCGAGGGACAGCGACTCTTGAGCAAAGCCCAGCAATGTAATTTGCAGGCTGAAACCCTCTGCCCTGGTGTGCACTGGAAGAACGCAGCACCTGCACCGCCAGCGAGCAAGCACCTGAGTTCTGGTGGCCCCCACTGACCTGCCTAAGCTATGAATGCCCAAAGAGCGGCTGCACACATTCCCTCCAAACCTCCCAGGCTCTACTTCAGAACCCACCATGGAACGGGGAGTATTTCCAGTGCTAGGGACCGTGACTTACAATGGGATTTGGGATCTTAAAGGCTCAGATGCTTAAAAATTTCCCCTTTGCTTGTAGAAGGCAGGTAAAAAAAAATGCATTTCCTACCCACCTACAGCGACCAACAGAAGGATGACAGGAGACACTCACTGCTGCCAGATACTCCAGTACCTTGGGCAAAAAGCAGCTGTCGTGGGAAGCCAGGGACTTCTCTTCCCAGAGCGGCAGCTCACTTGCTCCTGCAGTCAATGGGATTTCCATACAAGACATACCAATTTTAATTCTGACCTTTGCTAACTTCCCACTGCTTGTTTGCACCCTCTGTGTTCCTTCAATTTAGGAGAATGAAATATATACAAACATGTAACCACCTACTGCGCACCAAAATTTTGATAAACATACATTTTTCTTACCTCACCTAAGGCTCCTCTTGCAATCAAATGAAGGCGAACAAAATATTTTGACGTCTCAGAATACATTCTCTTTTCCAGGAGGGCAAATAAATAGACCTGACATAAAATAATGTCATAACAATCAGCAACTACAACTCGATTCTCGCTGCTGTAACTTGAAACTTGTAAGAGAAGGTTAAAGGAACCCACGTCTGAATGCCCGGCCACTCAAAAGCCATCCACTCCATTTCTGCTGGGCTTTTCTGTATGGCTACATCCTACCTGGGGCAAACTCTAAGCTAGGTAAAAGAGCAAAATATGGCCCCCAAATGCTCCAGAAAATGTGACAATTGGCAACTGGCCTCATTGGCCACAGCCAAGCGACAGGGAAGGGGAGCAGGCAGAATCGCAGACTGAGGAAGGGCACTTGGGCTCCAAGGGGAGAAGATCAAACCCCTTTCAGACGCAATCCGCTTACCAGGGGAAATCCCAGAGTCCGCGAAAGGGTAACGGGCCTGAGAAGTGCAATGAGGGGACTGGGGAAGAACCCCAGGCTGCCAGAGAAAAAAGTTGAGTGGCTGAAGAAAGACTCGGAGAACTTAAAAAGAGAGGCCTGGGGCTAATCTTCCTGCTGGTTTATTTTTTCCCCCTGTTTGTTTATTTGCTACAAGTCAGATTTTTGAGCAATTAGTAAAATATCATGCAAATATTCCCTGTGTGACTGCACATGAATAACTTTAATTTTGCTAAACATTTGTCTCGTTGTTCTGAAATACATCTGCTGTTTGCATTAAGATAATCTGCTAAAATATTGGGAAGTAAATTACAGTTTTTATAAGATATTTATGAAACAACTTCTTATTTGTATATTAAATATCTCTGACTATCACGGCCTGGGTTTTTGGCTGATGTCTGCCTTCCCCAGGAGCATCCGTGCCCTGTTTCAATTACAGACTGGGCTGAGTACCATCTTGTGGAAAAGCTCCAACTGGCTGGGAATGGCTCAGTGTACACTCGTAACAGGCTGAGGGAATAGTACCAGAGCTGCCAGCAGCCTATGACAGAAAAAAACCCCGACAAAAACCCAACCCCAAAACAAAGCACAAGCTTGCACATGTGCACACATGGCATAGCATTTGCAGAAGTTCTGGCAGGACGCTGCAGGAGCATGTGTCGCCCTGCTCAATGCCCTTAGGGAGAGACAGTGACAAGGCTTGGAGGTTCCTCCCGGTCCCTGCTTGGTGACCGCACACCATACCGGCAAGTAAACAAAAAGCCTTCTTGCCTGTTTCATCCTCTCAGCGTTGTCCCATTCTCTTTGCACGCAGAGAAGCCCTCAGGGGTTGGGGAGAGATGCGTTGGTTAGTATTGCCACAGCCCAGATGAACTTGTCTGTAGCCCTGTTTCCAAGTTTCCAAAGGAGACGTGGAAGAGCAGGTCATTTGTCATCTTCCAGCGCTGATGTCTGGGGCAGGACCAGTAACGATAACGCTAAGGGCTGCACCCCACGGGACGGAGATGGGATGGCTGAGGAAGGTGGCGGGTGCAAAACAAACAGCTCTGTGTGCTGGAGGAGCTGGAGGATGTTGCTGGACAATGGGGACATATCTGCACTAACTTCTAGCATGGGTAGATACAGCTGTGGGAGCTCAGGGTGGGCAATGCAACCCTCTTGAGATGCAGGTCAGTCCTAGATCACTGCCACAGTTTGCTCTAGGCAGGATCTGCATTGCTGGCAGCACCCAAAGCACTTCAGTTGAAGTTAGCTCACGTGTAGCTGCATGAGCTCCAGCCACCTGAGCATGGACACATCTGCAATATTAAAGGTTAGGCCTACAGCCCTCTTAAAACCCAGCCTGGATGCTCAGGAGCTGCCATGGCCCCACAGCCAACGTGTAGCCAGGCTGCAAGGGGGCTGTGAAGCCACCCAGGAGTTTATTGACTCTCCGACCTTCTCTGATGACCTGGGCCCTGTGCCCTTGTGTGGAGAGGCTCCAGCTGCAGGCTCCTTGTGCGGACACACGGCGTACCTGGCTTGGAGGGTTTGGGGGTGCAGTTCAGCGATGCTGGCAGCAGAGCCTGGGTGTGCAAATGGCAGATCAGGCACTGCTGAGCCACCTCGCCTGGATTAGCACCGGCAGGATTAGCATCATCTTGCTTTACATCCCCGCAAAGCGGCTCCACCCCTAGTGCCCAGGTTAGAATCGAATGTCCACTTTAAAAGTGAATGGGGTGAAATGAGAAGAAGAGGGAAGAAGAGGAAGCCCGAGGTGCTGGGGTTTGCATTCAGATGATCTAAATTCTGGATGAAACAACCTGTGAAAAGAGGTGAGGAGACTGAAACCCTTTACCACCACTTACCACCTTAAACCAGAAATCCCTCTCTGGTTTGGTATTAACGTTACCTACATGGCGTCCAGCTTAAAATGTTACGAGAAGGGTGGTACACGAGGGCTCACGCTCCTCTTGCTTGTGCCCCACAAGTGCCCGCGCCACGGCTGGGCTGGCCACACGTCCATGCCCAGGGACCCTCAAAATGAGGCAGCAGGGTTGGGAAGCAACTAGGGGAGGGGGTATTTCAGCCTGGACCAGTTCCCCGATGCTAACAACAAAATAATAACAGCCTGGGGCTGCGTGGCCGGGTTCGGGCTGCCTCGCTGAGCCCTGCGCGCCGTGCTGAGTCCTGCCTGCTGTCCCAGCTTCGCCGAGCCAAGGGCTCTGGCGGGGACCACACCGGCAATTGTGCAAGCCTGCTCGGCCGCAGATTTCCTCTGGCACCAGCAGCACAATAGCAGGCCTGTTGGTAAACAGGAATTGTTTCCCTGCCACAATAAGGCTCGGGATGAAATCATTCCCCGATACCAGGCAGCCTCGACGTGCCTCCTCCGCTCCCCACCCCGGTTTAGATGGTAGCGCCTTCCTGCTCCCTGGGGGCCTCGAGTCCCTCATAAAACACAACATAATAAAACAAAGTAATAATGGAATCCATATAAGGCTTGATGTCTTCATTGCTCCTTCGAAAAAGTGCCAAGGGAGCTTCGCCTGAATACGGGCAGCAGGTTCCCAGCGTCGGCAAGGGTTTTTTTAGGAGGAGGAAAGGACATTTTTCAAGCTCCGGATGCCAGTATCCATCTTGCCCATCCGCAGCTGTACACCTCCAGTGGCAAGACACAGGTAGTTACGGGAGATGGATCCCCGGGTCTGGCAGATATACACAGGGTTAAGCTCACCTTAGCACCTAGGGGCTGTGGGGAAGGGGATGGCTGCTGACAGCCCCACCGGGAGGGCTTCAGCCAGGGCTGGCCCACGCGCAGCTCCCCCCTTCCTGGTGGCATCGGGGACCATCAGGCTCTCGCAGAACATTTTGTGGTCGGGGTAATTGCATTGTGTTGTCTTAAAACTGCCGAGGCGTGGCCCTAAATAAAACCAGACCCCCGGCCCCACTCCAAGCCCAGCAGCCCCCAGCTCCCCGCGCACGCGGTCTGAGGCACGGCCCCGGCCGGCCTCCCTGCCCTGCTTTCCTTTCAGTCACAGGGTCATTAACAAATTTGTAATTGCATGGGGGGAGGGAAAGATAAACACATGATTTGGGACAAATATATGCATGTCATGAATATATATGTATATACACACGCACTCTTTCTCTCTCTCATATCTCTTATTTTTTGCTCACTGGTGTCCTAGGACCCAAATGCAACACTTCAGTTATTTGTGCTGGGAGTGCCAAAGGAACCTACCATTTATTTATACAGTTAAATCAGCTGCAGATGTGTGTGTGCTTTTTCCTTCATTCTTTCTTTCCTTCAGTGTTGGCATTTCTGACATCTCCCGTTTTGGGTTTTTTCCCCCCCTCTCTCATTCAATGAGGGCATCTGAAAAGCATTGGGACACTGCCCGCTGCTCCGTCCCTGGTCCTGTCCGCAGGGGCAGGCATCCCACATCACTCTCACAGGGCTGCACTCTCCTCCCGCCCCAAAGCAAGGGCTTGACAAATTAAGCCCTCAAATACCAGGAATCGAGGGGAAAAGGAAAGTTTCCTGCACCGCAGGAGCCCAGGAGAGCTGCCCTGGTGAAGGAAGAATCGCAGCGGAGATGCCGCAGCTCACCGCACCCGTGGGCATGCACCAGAGGAGCCAGGGACGGAGCATCGCACTGTTCCCTGAGACGCCCAGATAACTTTGGTCCCTAATTAACAAGCTTCCCCTCTCCATTTTCTTTTTTAAAGACATTATAAGTGACCTCTTCTTTTTGTTTTTTTTGGGGCAGAGAGAGCAGGGAGCACCTGCCTGAGCTGGGCTTTGGCAAAAGCTGGTGCCTTGGAGGGCTCACCCCCGCTGTCGCTGCGACTTGCTTGTATCAGCCTTGTTTGGTGGTTTGGATTTATCCCTGCGAAAACCAAGCTCAGTGTTAGGTAGGTGACACAGTGAAGCCAGAGATGCCCATTCAGTTTTCAGAAGTACTGGTTTTCATTCATCTCATTTTTCATTTTTCTTATTATTTCCCCCCCCCTCCCACCCCCATTGTCCTGCTTCTTTTCTTGAACCAAATTCTCCAGAGCAAGGTACCAGCCGCTCCAGGCAGCACACTAACAATCACCAGCAGAAATCAGGACAAACATGTTCTACCCCTTTTGGCAGGAGAATCTCTTTCTGCTTTACCTGGAAGACAGTCATCAAGGCTTAGCAGCCCCGGGAAGCAACTTAACACTAACTACAGCCAGAAAACACACGTCAGGGTTTTTTTGGCAGGAGACTGATTCAGAAGACTTAGAACCTAAGAAGGTTTCTTAGGATCTATCTGAATGCTTAAATGATGTGATAGAAGCATTTAGGAGATAGGAGTATTAGCAAATGATGATTCAATGATTCATTTTTAAACTTTCAGATGTACCTAAAGCTGATGTTCACATGCTGAAAGCCCCCTCGCTGTCAGAGAGCTGGAGGGTGAGCGATGCCATGGGTGTGGGGTGCTGGCTGCACCCCGGGGGCTGCTCCCGACAACCCCATTCACCCCACCGAGGCAGCCTGGCCACTTTTTAAAGCCAAAGATCATTACTCCAAGGGCTTTTCCAAGCATTACTTGCAGAAATCCTCTGGTCACGACATCACTGAGGCAGTCTCTTTGAATTCACCATACATGTATGTATGGATAACATGGTTGCTCTGATTTGCTTTGTAGCAATTATCCACTACAAATGTTATCTAATCTGGCTCATCCTATATTACCTGCAAAGATACAATACCTATAAAGCAGTTTCATATATACATGTGTATATATGCAGAACCTCAGAATGTACTTAAATATGTATATTTATTATATTTTGTTATGTACCTACATTATATAGATTTTTCTTTTTTATGTTTTGTATGTTTATCTCATAAAAATGGTCAGAAGCCTAAGCATATATGCATATGTATGCATGCATACAGAGGTATAACATGTATATTCAACAATATGCAGTGTGCCTATAAATATGTACATATGTACACATACAGGCATATATATACACACAGATTTACACACACGCATACACATGTATATGTATGTATGTATGTGTATCTATCTATATGCATGGGCACATGCTGGGTTTATAAAGACGACTGACTACCAGAACACTTTTCCACGGCACGCCGAGTCCCACGATACAGACTACAAGGCTTCCCAACAGCTCCCAGGCTGGACCTGTAAGCAAGTCCACTTAGGCATAACAGCATTCCCCCTCCTACACATTATGAGCTGCTTTCATTAAAATTCAACACTTCTTTTAAGAAGCTTTTCTTGCAGACACTACTCACAAGCCCGGTTTCTCTCCTGCTTTCAAGAAAGCAACACTCTACCTGGGGCAAGGGCAGCGTAACCAGACCGGGTTTGGTTAGTCGGTACCCAGCACTGATGCCTGGCTTTATTGCATTGAGCTGGCATCCCCAGAAGACCTGAAATGTTTTTAAAATTGTCCCTAAAATGACTTTTTATGCCTTATTCTCCAGCAGGCACATTGCAAACAGCACGCAGGTTCCCCCAGGTTCCACCCGGCCGACTAAACTCTGTATTTTTTGTGAGTTTTCCATGTCTAAACCAGCTTGTCTGCTAGCTGCTGAGGGCCTTGCTCTGCAGCGCTTTGGCACCTTCCCGGCGCGGGCTGTGCTCCGGCCGCCTGCCTCACTGCTGGGGAAAGTGCCGGCAGCTGGTGGGGAAAGGGGCCCGGGCTGCGGCGCTGCAAGGCGCTGCAGTGCCATTTTGAATTAAAATATTTATTCCTGACATTTTGCGAGAGGGGAAGGTAAAAAAAAAAAAAAAAAAAAAAAAAAAAAAAGCAAAAGCTGGCTGTAATTCAAAGTCTCTGCAAAGTCACTGGGAATCTTCCAAAAGCCTTCAGTGAGAGCAGGACTAACTCCCCCCATATATACATAAAATTTGTTGTCTTTTGCATATCAAAGTGGTGAAGCCTCTGCTCTCTTCAGTTATTGCTTTAAAATGTGCTATACAGAGAGCCTTATCTCTCCAGAAAAAACGAAAAGGCTTTGACAAGGAAGACCAGCTCAGATGCTGAGACAAACTTGGCCACGTTCCTGCAGCGAAAGCAACGCCAATAAAGATGTGGGCTGGTCTCTAGATGCTGTCGATAATGCAATTTGGACGGTTGTTCGAAAACTCTCGCTACGTCCCTGTTGTTGTTTACAGTAATAAACCCTTCATCATCCCCTCCTCTCCACCCTCGCGCCCCCTCCTACGCGTGCAAGGACGCCATATCACTGCCAGGGTGCGAGGGGCTGAGATGGCTCCGTATTTCTCCCAGCCACAGTAGCAGATACTAAAGAATCTACAAAAGCAAGAAAAATGAAGTTGGCGAAAGGAAAATCTTCCCAGCCCACGTTGCCTGTTGAACTGAGCAGCTGCACTCAACTCCCAGTTCCACCTTCACCTCTACAGACAAGGCTCTGTAGACCAGCTACGACTCTACCTACGAGGAAATTTCTGTGGATTTTTCTGCAGCCCTCCTCCTTTCTAGGGAGCTGCTCACTGGTGCCTGTGTACCCTCTTAGTACATTAATTCTGCTGGAAATCTGGTCAATAATTAGGCTGATGAGACAACCTATTAAAAGGACCTAAGTGCAGCCAGGTCACCCACTCCACCACGAACTTCTGACCAGACGAAGTGATAAAAGTCAATGACCCCTATCCCCCAAATCCTCTTTTCACGGCAATCTGAGCATATGTTGCTCCAAATAGAAGCAAGGAACCCGTGTCAGAAAAAGGCACATTTATAAAGTGGGGGTTTAGGACAGGATTGAAGCGAAGTGTTAGTGCTGGAGGGGGGGTGGGGCTGCTGGTCTTGCCGGTCTGGCCGTGTTGGGCTGCATGGTGGAGATCAACAGAGCGGTGAGACAGGAGCAGCAGATGCTTCCCCCCAAAAGTCACTCATCTATTCATATATACATGGACACGCACGCACATATAAAACCCCACTGTGAATCCACAAAACCCCAAGGATGCACACGGGCTGATCTTCATTAGCATTTGCACAGAACCCCCCCACTTCCTTCTCTTGTTTCTGGACACTGAAAAACAACAGCGGTTTTTTGCAGCTTCTTGAAATATTTTCAGCATGTGTTGGCCCAGCTTTGCTGGCCCAGCTTTCCCGTGCACCTTGGGAATTATGGAAATGCTGAAGACTGATGGAGCTGCCGGGGAGAGCGGTGGCACGGTTATGCCCAGGCCAGCAAACAGAAGAGCGTTTCCAGCGTACGCTGAAAATTCAGATTCTGTCCAAGTCTTTGGAGAGCAGATGTCAATTATGAATCACATGATTACTCTGCCATATTTTTCCTGGTTATGCTCATTGACTTAGATAAGGTATCATTTTTCACCTACAAAATATGTTGCATATACAATAAATAATATGCACAGTACCATAATAAATATTCAGTATATATGGTGTGTGCATTATAGTGGTCCTGGTAGAGTTATAGCAGAACAGTCAAGGCTGAATTGGCATTTTCATTATGAAGGCTGATAATTCAAGATCAGTAGCAAAAGACAATGAAATACCATCTGCTCGCACGCAAACAGCTTTTACAGAGGGGGTTTAAGGTCTTGATGCAAGCAGTTCTGCATAGAGGGCAAAACCGAGAGAGCTCCTGAGACACTGTCTCTCACTGTCAAAACTCTCCACCCCATTTTGTTCCTACTTAGACAGCAGTTGATGCTTTTCCTAAATCTCCAGCTTCTGGAGCCAGAAGATATTGTGAGCATCAGTGTCCTCACAGGAGATATAAAGGAGTATTTTCTAAACTTTCTCCCACAATAGAAAAGCTTCCAAATGCAAACTCTGCAACTCAATGACCAACCTACAGATGGGGTTAAATAGTTTTCTCTGCCACACTTGGAATTCTCCACACTGAGGATGAGAAAGGGGCGCTCAGCTCTCGCTGAAGGACAGAAGGGTTTGGGCTGGGGCCAGCGCCGACCCCTCCCAGTGGTACCAACAAGTTCACTGACCGGCATTAGGTCTGCATCTACTCCCTTACAGTAGCCCCTGGGGCTAGTTCAGGTCTGGCACGTTACATACTTCCAAAAATCTGGCCTTTTTGTACAGAAAATTCTTGTTTCTCTAACTACTGCTGCCTCTTCGGTGCCATTTCTGCCATAGCTTGTATGTGACAGCTCGACCAGAACTCAACGAAATACTCCCCACCCAACGAACTACTCCTCACTCAGCCATATGGCTGGTTTACACAAAGCCCTCACAGCCTTTTTGGTAGCCGCAGGCTGACCCTCACATCCCTGCTCCCCACCTGATGGCCGCGGCACCAGGCGGAGGTTTGCACAGCCACGGCCCCATCTCAGTGGGAAGTTTCTGGAGCACCGTCAGGTCGGAGGGGCTCGGAAGGGGGCTGGCTGGACCCAGGTGAGCGCCCGTGCTGGGGGCTGGGGGGAGGCTGTGCTTTCCGCCAGAGGGTGTGAAAGAACTAGTGGGAGGTCTGGTGGTAGGTGGCAACCTCTTCTTTCAGCACAGCTGCTTGCAGAGGGCATGTCTGTTTACACCTTGAACTAATCACAGTGACAACCAGCAGCGAAAACCTGGATGTGGGGAAATCCATGGGAATTTTGCCCAGACTTTTCCCTTGAGCTGTTACACTTGTGGTTTGAACGCTGAACTGGCGTTTCTTCCAGTACGTGGTACCTTTCCCTCCAACAACAAAATTCATGCCCATTTTTTAGCTCACACCCAGCAGGCACCTAAGCATCTTCCCGGTCCCAGTGCAAGTACCAGACAGCGGCGCTGCAGGGTGTAACCACAGGTACACCAAGGACCCACCTATGACTGCGAAACTCCTCGCTGCCCATCCTGGCACATCCAACAGGTGAGTCTGCCCCAGTTTTGCAATCCTCTCCTTCGCTGGCTGGCTCCATATTGATGATAAGTATTATTCGCACATCATCGCAGCCTCAGTTCGGCAGCTCTTCGAGCCTGTTTCCAAAAGAAGCTGTCACAGACAATAAACACCAAAGTAACCCCACTTCCAATTTAATTGTTTTCTCAAAATATCACTAGCAATTAGACTATATTAGCAACAGATTGTTTGCAGTAGCTCATTCTCTAAGTCAAAACTGGTTTCTTTCTCTTTTACAATCACACAAAACATCTGAAACTAGAAAGTACCTAGTTTTTTGGGGTTTTTTTTCAGAGTCAGAATCAAGTAAACAACCAACATTACATCTACAAAACCCAAAGTGTCCAGAAAATGCAGGAGAAAAATATGGAATGGCTAGAATTTTTTTTCTGTTTACAAATTTATTGTGAATTTTTTAAGAAAATACAGTGACAGCATTGCCTGCAGTACAGTGGGGAATGACAGTCAACAAATAAAACTAAAGGACTGTGCAATAAATAAATACGAGGCTAATATAACATGTTTGTAGAGGGCTGATCAGTCTTAAATCCTCTGCCTAAGGCTGACTTTTACAATAAACAAACCACGCCTTGATGCTTTTCTCTATCTACGCTGGGTGAGCCCATTTATTTACGGTTGGGCTCACCTTCTTCCCCACACACGCACTTTTTGCCCATCTCAGATTTCTCCCCCCCCTTTTTTTTTTTAAAAAAAAAACCACAATCAAAACGCAAGCAGAGTGTAACGCTGCCCAGAGGTAAGGTACACCTACTCTCTTGCTGACGTGGCACCTGGGCTTTACCAAGACGTGCTGGTCAGTAGAGCCAAAGCCCGTGCAACCCTGCGCCGAGGGCAGCCAGCTGCCTCGTTATTCCCTACGCACGCTCTTCGCCCAAGGGAGCTGTGCCACGCGTGCCAAAATGTGTCCTATGGTGCCCTCGGGGATTTTTTCCCCGAGGCCGGCTTAGCCAAGTGACGGCACATCTTTTTATTACCTTTGGTGGAAAACACGAGCCCTTTCTGTTAAGCAGTGCTGCACGGTCGAAGGGTCTTGGAGGGCTCCAGACAAGCATCTGCAGAACTGTCTCTGGCTCAGCGGCTGTGATCACGGGCTAGGTAATTTGTTTGATTAGAGCATCCGTCTGAGACAAAGAAAGTGTAGTGGAGTGAGTCAGGCTCTGGTCTCATTTACAGGTCTGGAGATGCAGGGAGAAGCTATTACAAGTGACCTGTGACCTGGCCCACCCTCAGGTGAAACGGCTTTGCCCAGTCGCCTCCTGTTAGCCTCAGCCAAATGATAGGCTTCGGGAAGCCCAGGACGCAGCGACGGGTCAGCAGACAGACAATATCAGACCCACGGGCCCAGCCCCGAGCTATGCAGATGCAAAAGCAGATGATTTTTTTTATTTTATTTTATTTTTTTTTTTTTTAAATAAAATGGTTTTCAAACTTATTATGGTGATAGTGTTACTTACAACAAATCTGTCTGCAGTTTCGGGGCTGCAGAGATAAAAGCCCTCGGGAAAAATGTCAGTGGCTTGAGTTTATTTATATGTAAGGTAACCATGAAAAATGTCGGCGTACCACTAATTGTAGGGCATATTTATTCTGCACAAGTTGTTTTCCACATTAGCACAGTTGTTAAAATGCAGTTTTGCCTCAGGAATATTATAACTTTATCTTCCGTAATTATAAATGTGGATGTTGCTGGGGTACTATATACATTGAAGAGGAAACGTAAGAAATGGGCACTGCAAGGAGGAAAACAAACATAATTAAAAATGTAATGTAGTAATTATATGAAACATACTTGGGAAGCGGAGACCCACGGATAAGCTAGCAAAGCAGCTACGGTGCGTTAGATCCTGGTTTTAGATTTGTATGCCTTCTCACTTCACATTTCTCCCACGGTCTTCTGCTCAAACCAGCTAACAAGGACCAGTTGGCAAGGCAAGCATTTATGTGCAGCAGCACATCATTCTGCGCTGGGCAGAATACACTACATTGTAGTGTAAGAGCAATTTTACTATGAGCAACTAAAGCCAGAAGCCTGGGATGCACAGCATATTGTAGTTATCATACTGCAAATGTTTAGGGAACAACAGTATAAGAGCATCTTCTGATAGGATAGGGAACATTTTAATTAAATATCCAGTATCACGCAAAATACCTAATGTCACTGATGAAATCATAACTCTGCATGCATGAAGCAGAGGGCAGTAAGGGTCGTTGACCTGCTGTGCGTTACAGGTAACACACAAGGTGCACAGACACCTATTTCCTTAAGAAACACCTGGTAGATCAAATGCAGAATTTTCCTTGTGGTGCTGAGAGCCAAAATTCAGATGCAATTTGCTCATCTGGAGTAAATGCCTGGCTGGCTTGCCCAGGAGCCAAGGTTTTCTGACGAGGGCTATACCTGAGAGCGGGGCTGCAGTGACGTGAGCGTGCACATCCCATCGCTTCCACCTCTCCCTTGGGGGCAGCTGCACCCCAGGCACACTGCCTGCACGACACACGAACAGCACATGCACACACAGACGTACCTACACTGGGACCAAGAATCTGTTTCTTTCCCAGGGGAGGGGGCGTTTAATGGCGCATGAAAGCACGTAAAGCACATGGTAGCATTTCAAGGCTTTTGGGTTTTGTTTTACTGATTCCTGACTTTTATACCAAACTGTGGATCATGCCATCCTGAGTGTAAAAGCCAGGTAGCACCAGATTTCCACTACTATCTGGGCAGGGCCAAGTAGAAGCAGATTTATTACACCCCTACTATTCACCTATGTGGATTAGCAAAAGCTCTGTAACGTGGGCATTATTAGAAACTGTTCAGGTATAAACAAGCCTGACAAGTTCGGTATGGTCTGCAGGTTTGTCAACCAAAATCCTGGAGCATTTGCTTCTGGCTCCCCCTTGAACACCCTGTCCCATCTCTCATCTACCACAGCCGCCTTTTTATTCTTTTTTTTCCCCTCCGAGGGTACTTACTGCCCTCTAAAGGCTCCTCATACTCCAGTGTCCTTTCTCTCTCCACTGCGTCTCCCTTCCCCCCCCCCCCGCCCATCCCTTTTTACCCCTCTGGGTTTTGGCAATCTCCTGGTCTGCTGAGCAGTGCAACGAAACACTCCACCCTCTCCCACTTTTTCCCTCAGCGACGTCTGCGGCCACCCAGAAAGCTGGGCAGCGAGGTACCTGAGCGTCCATCAGCAAAACAACGAGAGGGTCTCCATGGAAAGACTTGGACTTCCACCTGCCCGATCGGCCTACGTTATTTTTTTTCTGAAATGAGATGCTCCAGCTCATATTTGTGCTCCTTCCCATTTCTTCCAAACACGTTTATCAGCCTGCAGAGCTCCAGTCCTGCTGCTGCTGCCCCCAGACCTAACAACACGGAGTCCCCACCGCTGATGACAACCAGCAACAGGCATACCTCTCCAGCTGCTTCACATCGCAGACCTCCCCAAAGCGCAGCCCCCTCGCAGACCTCCCCAAAGCGCAGCCCCCCCCCCCCCAGAGTCATCACCTCAAAGGGCTGGAGGGTATTTCCAGGGGTCACCAGTCCCTTCCCTGGCCCACGGCACCTGTGTCATTCCTGACAGATGCTTATCTGTGGGGTTTTAAGTCCTTCAGTGCTGGAGACGATGCCACCTCCCCAGGCAGTCTCGCAGTACATCACCGTCCTTATCACAAGAAGGTTTTAACCTGAATCTTCCTTACTGCAATTTAGGCCCATTACTTCTTGCCCTATCTGCAAGAGGCGTGGAGAACCGATTATTCCTTTCCTTTTTTGCAGCAGTCCTTCACGTTTCTGAGGATTGTTTTGTTTGCTGAGACACTTCTCTGCACCGAAAGCACTGTCTGAGAAGAGGTTTATCTCCCCATCACTGAAACCGGCATACTGGCAGCTATAACGTCCACCAGCGGTGCTTCTATTGTAAATTCACTTTGCAAAATGAACGGAAAACTGAAATGAAACCTCACTGAAAAGCTCACGTTACGGGAATTTATATTCCCTTTTTACTGTCCCTTAAAATACAAACAAGACTGTTTTTGACTTAGGTGTAATTGAAATGAAAATAAGAAGACATAGCTTTGCCAAGTGCCAGTGCTGAATACTCATCATTTAGGACCCCTGAAATTATCATCTGGGCTTAAAAATAATAACATTTCAGCGATGCATGCGAAGCTCTTCATAACTGCCATCTGGGCTAGGTTCTCCAAGAGCTTGAGCTGGGCTTCTACTCACCTCAGTCAACTATTCATGCACCAGAAAATTAGATGTCTTGTCCATCTGCTGTGGGCTAATGGCTACGGAAAAGCCGACACATCTATTTAAGGTGGCATAAATGACTCCCTGGAAATGTCTGTCTTTCTCCTAAGAGGGTGCCTAGGCATTAAAGGCTTTCAGAACAATAAATCATACTGGAGCAGCTTATATTTCCATAGACTTTCTCCCCAGCGAAGCAGCCTCCTCTCCGTCGGTATGCTTGCTCAGCTCAGACAAAAGCTGAGATTCTCACATCATCTCACATCTCCAAGGCCTTTAATAAAGGCGACAAACATCAAAACACCCACGATGAATTCACCGGCAGGTTAACAACTTCTACAGGAAGCTGTATGTCTGATTGCTTTAGAGTAATTCGGGCCAAAAAAACCCCAAACCCGCCACGTTCACTGCAATGGTGCTGTAAGCACCTCACAGATGTCATCAACTCAGGGCAATGCTCCTGCTGAGGAGCAGCCTGACAGGTATTTTTCGGCTTCTGCAGGCACCTTCTGCTTGCTGCGGAGTTTTAGAAGCTGCAACTTTTCTAACCTGAAGCTGCCTACGTTTCAGAAGAGAACAGGCTGTACATCTGCTTGATTGATGCCCAACCTTTCGGGTGACTTCTGGGACCGAGCCTTTTTCCATGAAGCACTGAGTTAGTGTACGCCACCTGCTCCCGAGTGCGGTGGGCAAGCTTGGCAGACATTTAAAGGTATCTCTTTCAGCGGGCTTTTGAGGCCAGATAATTTTGAGGCCACAGGTCTGACCCAAGGTCCTTGCCTTGGGACAAAGGTAAAAAGCACGGAGAAAAAGTGGATATGGTTCCCACCTACCTCCATCGGGGGGAACCAAGGAAACAATGAACTAAGCTCAATAATTATGACGCTGACAGTGGCTGAGTATAGGAAACAGGGCACATCATACTCATACAGAAAAATCTTTCCCCTGATATTCCATTTTGAAAAACAGCAACCTACTGCTTCTGAGGTTATAGTCAGGTGGCCGTACTTACTAATCACCAGTGAACATATCTGCATGACCTCGTCCGCTTGCTTTCTAAGCCAATTTGTATCATCTCTTCCAATGCGTACAACATTGCTGGCCCCTTATGGAGCCCCATAAGTCCCATCCAAAGTGCCCTATTTTGACCAAAAGTGCATTCAATGACCTCTAAATCTCTCCTTGCTTTCATCAGCTCAAGTAGTAGGGTGCACTTGTCCTCTTAATGAAGTCAAAATGACAACAAGAGACTCTTACAGCAAAGTGACAGAACTCTGGCAGTTACTGTTAGTGAAAGCCTCTTAAAATATGTCCAGTCATTCCAAAGTGAAGCCACGTTCGAGCTTAGCAATCTGCTCCTGGGCTTTCCACAATGTTAGTATTAGTCAGATCAATCAGATTTTTTTGCCTCAACAGACTTCCTTGCTCCAAAACCAAGCTGGAAAGTCTTCTTGGGCAATACTTTTTTTTTTTTGGTCGTATTTCTTTATGCTGTGTTGTCAGGATGCAGGATGCCAAAGTGAACATGAAATGGTTCAAAAGGTACCGCTTGGATTCAAGATTTCCCTGTTTTATCAAGAAAAATCCACCGGGGGACCTGCTGAAGCAAGAGGCTAAGGGGGAACAACAGTTGTGCTGAGCTGGGAGTGTCCGAGCCAGGTCCACACAGCCCCTTGGCTATGGGGGTACTCGGGCAGGGCTGGTAATTTGCTGCGTGAGGTAGGAATAAAATAACCAGCTTTGCTTTTCATGGCCGTACTGCACCCCTTGAAACCCACCCCAACAAGTGAAAAGCTTTGGATACATTGCCATCCAATAACTGCCTCCTGCTCGGTGAGGAGTGAAGCTTTTCCTTCCCTTTCTTCCCTCTCCTCCACAACAAATTCTCACTAGGATTTTTTTTTCCACTACAGGCAGCAAACATAATTATACAACAGATCAGAACAGCTTACATAATGCCCTTTATAGAAACCTGCCTTACCTCAGAGGCATATTAGCATTTCTTATGGGTTTAAGGGGTGAGGGATTAATTACAGATTTTCAAAATATGCCTAATTACATATTTACTGGCGGAATAAATAATTCACGTTTCATAACTCACCATGAAATGACTACTTTCTTTTGAAGATTAAAAATTCGAGGCTTGAGGAATGTTAAAGTTCAAACTCTGAATAAAGGCTCCTAATCCTTTATAGATTGGCGTTTTACTCACATGAAAAATACAGCAGAAAGTCGCTCTTTTACCTGAGTGACTTGTAGACCCCTTGAAATTTCTCACTTGGCAATCTATCAAACGAAACGAGCAAAACATTAAAAATGTGATTTGTTCATTTACTTTGGCGTTTTGGTAGATCATGTAGGATTCAGGGGAAGCACCTAAATTACCGGAGAGCGTAGATTCCCCAAACCTTGGCTTTTGCCCTGGGCAGAGGCGGGAGCAGCAGCATCCCTCCGAGCAGCGTGGTGTGGGCAGCGGCTGGTACCCTCCTCCTGGGGCTGGCACGGGGGCTGCTGCTCTGCCGTGCGTGGCGGTGGCAACCGGGGACTCCTCACAGCCTCGCTAGCGAGCGTGCCTTTAAACGCTTCATGGCATTGGGTCATTTGGAAGCATAAATCAACTTGCCCCTTTCCTGACCTGCCCGAACATACAGCCAGTGGTTTCCTCTGTTCTACTTTATTTTAGCCAGAGTTAGCAAGGAGAATATCCCTTCGGCATTTAGGGAATATACAAATTATTACAGAAGAGCAAATAGCTGCCTCCAGAAAGGAAATAACTGCTTCTGAGCATATTAAAAAAAAAAAAAAAAAAAAAAAAAAGCTGCCTTCAACAACAATAACTGCCATGTTTAGCAACTACAGATACCACAGGAAGGAAAGCAGGAAGGGCAGACCCCACGTGCCAGTACAACTGGTCTTGGTTTGGGTATTGGTAGATTTACAAAGGAGGAGTAGGTTGGACAATCCAGCCCAGTACTGCTTCTGTGCACATATACATGACAATCAAAATCTATCCATGCCAGTCCTGGTACGTTATGGAAAGTGGAAAGGGCAGAAGAATCACTTAGATGAAAAAAGCAGTAGGACACAGAGGGTAAGTGACCTGGCTAAGTCATCCCGCGGTCACCCTGGCACAGGGCAGCTACCTAAGGGATGCACAGGAAAGACTTCTCCTGGCCATCTCATTCTTTCCCCCACCTTAGTTCTCCAGCTTTGTGATAATCCTTAAAATAAAGCCAATACACCTTTAAAAAATAATATTTATAGTGTATAGCAATGGAGTCTACCCACACAACTATCAAGATGCCCAGAAAACAAGGAAATACACGTTGACTTATCGCGTAGCCATACCTGTGATTAACTTGCAGACGTAAGTCCATGAGTTTTGGACAGGTATATGAAAATAGCATATGAAAATGCTAGTCAGCATTTTAGCTCTTCAAAAGAAGAGCTAGGTATGTAGAGGAACATAAACAAAAACAAACTGATGCTTGGCAAGACTCTGGCCCCAGTTTAGCTTTTTCCTTTTGTGCCACCTTGTGTACGTGGCTTAACCTTTCTGTGCCACGCTTCCCTCAAAATGCTACCCAAGCTTATAAACAGCAATGATTAGGTCCAGTCTAGTTATTGATACAACTGAAGCAGGTGGAAAAGCAGAAACCCACTCTCGTAATCAATTTGGGAATAGAAATTTTATTTTCATTTTGGAGCAAAGGCTTTACTTTTTCATATGCTTTACACATTTTTCAGTATTCAAAACCTAAAGGTCTATGGAAAAAAAGTGTTATTTTCTTTTTCTTAGAATAATGCCTTACTTTCAGTCCTGCTTTCAATAATAATTTCCATAACAATGTATGCTTTAAAACAGGAGGCAATATTCTGGGGAAAACACTGGTAAGATTGGTTCAACCTACAGAGATGACTCCACTGTAAAATTCGGTCTATCAAAACACCCAGACAAAAATCTGTCAAACTTGCCCAGACAAAAACTCACATATTTGATCAACACGCAGCTGTTGCTTTTATTAATAATTGCATATCAGCAATATTTAAGTGTAAATACATAATTTAACTTCTAAAATTATTTAAAGCCAGTAAAACACTCTACAGTGATGGCATCAGCAAACGGGAGAGCGCAGGCAGTGGTAGCAGGTGGCAGATGAGGGGCAGGTGAGCATCCTTAGCCGTAACTACAAGCAGTGAACACCACTGGACAGATTTCTAAATGTACTGCAAGCCATTTAAAAAGTCTTCTCCCTCTCTCGCCCACACGATATTAATTACCTGTGCCAGCTTGTGCTAATTCATTTTCCTTACACCTCAGTTAAGGAAGATGGTACTCTCAACAAGCGGCATCAAGACAGAGAGTAAAGAAGCTACGGATACTCCGAAACTGCATTTTGGGGGCAGGGGGAGGAGGGGGGGGAGAAAGAGTAACACCTGTAAGTTACGCTTCCAACTCAGTGTCATTCACTGAGTCATGTAAATAAACATCCAGCCGGTTTGGTCCCCAACCCCAGCCTCGGTGCGGCAGCTCTAATTACCCATCTATAAGCAATGCCGACAAGTCATCGCTCAGCACCGCACTACGCCTCACGGCCGCGCGCTTTGCATCCTACCTGGGTAAATATTAAAATGAATATCATCTACTATATTTTCAGGGTAAAGTTATCTGCAAAGCCCAGTGATTCATGAGCTCTCTGAATGTACATAAAGTGCTTTAGTGAAAGCATTTCCTAAGGGCCTGATCCAGTCATGCTTCTCAAACCCTCCGCAGCTGTCTAGACTGGAACAGAAAGGTCATTCAGCCACTGAAGGCCAATCCATCACTCCCCTTAAAAAAGAAAATACCTAAACTGCTCCAAAGGTTCAATTTGTGGATCTGGTGGGGAGATACTGAAAGAACAGCCAAGGTCCCCTTCCCCAGGGGGACCAACACAAAGCCCAGACCCTTCCTGGGGCTCGTCTCAAGGATCCCAGTGGGAAGCCAGAGGGTCCCAGGAAAATTCCTGCCTTGAAGCACATCTTTTGTAAGCCTCCTCTTTTTAACAGGCCAGTGCAACAGCGTAAGGAGCTGCCGCGCTCTTCCACACCGGGGCTTGGCTCTCTGCCTCCCCTCAGCACTGGGGCGGCTCATCTGTGCAAAATCTGGAGTTTGCCTGTGTCCCACGATAGGAAAAGCCAATGCTCATCCCAAAAGACTCTCCCCCACCCGGTAACTCAAGGATGGATGATCCCCCCTTTCTCCAGGCCACGCATAGCCCCTTCGCTGCCCTGACCCTGCTGACCCGCCTGCCACAGCAAAGCCCCAGGGTGGTACTGGAGGTGGGTGCTGCTGCCTCCTCCATCGGCAGATGGAGACATCCAGGTCGCCGCTGGGCTGCAGGGAGATGCTCCCCAGCTGGGCAAGCGTACATCCCTCTACCACCCCTTTAGCAACGGCACACCAAGCTGTGAAACACCCCTATACCTGGAGGATTGCCTGCGTGCTGCAGGCTCAGTGGGTGACTCCAGCTCCACTGAGCTTGGACAGCTGGGGCCGAAGGAGCCTCCACTGGGGCCAGCCGGGAAAGCCCTGCAGGACATTGCACAGCCAGTGAGAACGGGGCATTTCTCCACTTGGAGCACCGGCAGCTCGCCGAACTGCTACGGGTCAGCAGCAAACGCGGCTGGACATCATCGCCCCGGCGAGCGGGCGAGCTCCCTGAAGTGGGGGGAGCACAGAGAAGCCAGCGTGGGGATTGAGTGTGCGGCTTGAAAAATGTATCCCAGCTGCACTCCTTAAGCTGCAAGCCACGGCCCAGTTGTTTGAAATCACAAATGTTTTTGAAGAGGCATTTCTGGGGTCCGATAGGACCTGCCTCCTCCAGACGTGGACGTTTCAGAAAAATAAGGGAGGGAAGGAGAAAAGGAAGGGCGACCTCCTCCTGGATCTCATCTTTTCCATCCAGATTTCAACCACTAGGACCATTACCAAATAAAATGTCAACTTTTTTTTCCCTGTGTTCATTAACCTTTGATGCTTATTGTACAGCCAGTTTCAGTGCTCACAGGGGACACGGGAGGCTCAGATCACAGCATCCATTTCACTCAGGGCTTCGGCACAACTTGAACCGCGGTCCAGAGAGGAGGGAGGGGAAGGGAGGGAAAAGACTATTAGACCAATCCTGCCTCTTCAGCGGTTTACATATTTAATAAAGATTGAATTTAGAGAGACGGGGAACCCCCAACTTAGTAATAATTCCCTTCACAAGTTCTACTATAATTAAAAAATAGAGGCAAGGTCATGACGAGTGCTATTGAAAATAACAGACAGACCTGTAATTATAGCAGGGCCAGCTAAACCAGGGGTTAAAGGTCTCTTAATACTCTGTCAGCATTTCCACTATAACCCCTCAGTTTCAGGGGTTTACAGCTCACACATAAATATTTGCTGCAGGCCAAAAATGGCCCTTCGAGGGGTCAGCAAAAGGAGGTAAATTTTATTTACATATTTATAAAAAACGTTCCGGCTCCGCAGAAGCAGCGTGTCCCTCACCAGCACAACTCGTGGGGACAAGGAGGGACCGCCAGCGGGTACGGGGTGGGCGGAGGAGCTGGAGATATGTTTTACCCACAGCAAGTGGCTCCGAATCCACAGAAACCCTGTACAGAGGCAACGGTCTGCAAATACCGTATATATTATAAAGCTGAATCCTTAAATAATAAGGCCGTATTCCTAACATGAATTATACAGATAATCACTCCCACTGTTCAGCCAAGCATGCACATAAGTCTTTGCAAGATGAAAACCTAAGGCCTTGCTAGCATATTGGTTTAACTTAAATCAGTACTTTAATTGATTTATTTAAGGCAGTGCCAAACCCGGTGTGACTCCCTGATTTCTGCCGAAGAGTAGTTTATTTCAGTTTAGTTTTAAAAAGTATATCTTGACTCCCCCTGCCCCCCCCCCCCCCCCGAAACATTCCTTCCTCCCGTTTTCCTATCTCTGTATTTACGTGACCCTGACTTGACATTAGTTCAGTGCTTAAGGATTAAAAGAGGTAAACCGGCTGTGACCTTTTCCAGGGCTCCTCTCCTTGAGGGACTGAACCGCTGCCAGTGGTACATGGTTGGAGCAACCACTGGCACCCCCGAAACACAACTGCCTACAGGTTGGGGAACTTAAGCTGCTGCTGCCAGCCCTGAAAATCCTATTTTCTTTTCTTTAAAAGTCTTCTACAAAGCTTCTGCTCCTCCGGAACAAAAAAAAAAACCCAAAGAGCACACCTCACGAACCCAAACCAACATCATCCAGAAAGCTCAGCCAACCACACCAGCAAACAGCGAGTCCCGAGTTATGGAAAAAACCCACAACACAACCCCTTCTCTCACAGTGACATGGTAGATAAGCCAGCCTCCTGGCTCTGGGGAGGTTATCTCACCATTTTCCAACACCTGCCCTCGGCCATCAGAACGAAGCCAGCTCAACTTGTAGCAAGAGCATCTCCATGACCGGCTGGCTCAGCCACCCTGCCCTTCTCGCGTGGCCGCACTTCGTGCCAGCTCCGCCGCCTTGCCTAAATGATCTTGGATCTAATGAAATCCATTTACTAGAGCTTTTTGATGGTCCAGAAGTGAAGAGGGAAAAACTCAGCTAAAAGGATTAACCAGGCAAACCCCTCCACAAACTATTAGTTTCATCTGCACCTAAAAATGTCATGAAATAATACATTTCTTTCCCACACTAACTTCAGTGTGTTTTTCAATATGATCCTAGAGGGGCTTGTTTGTTGTTGGGGGTTTTTTTTAAGTGAAATTATAATGAGGATATATAACTTTTTTTTTTTTTTTTTTTTTTTTTTAGTTTCTAACGAAATATTTATTGTGCAAGACCCAGAAGATAAAAAGGATGCAACTGTTTTTCTTGGTTTGTTTTGAGGTTATTTACTTAGGACTAAGCACCTCATTTTTCTTGTGTACAAAAAGTAATTATGCAGTCAAAAGAATTATGGCCTGCATACTTCAAAACATATGAAAAATGTAAAACTTTATTGCATACATTAATTTCTAACAAAGGACGTCTCCAGCATCAGTGTAACTGGTATAAGGCAGATAACTGATGTATGGTATATTTGTTGATGTTCCTCCCAAATGGGTTTTATAAAGGCAAACAAACAAATAAACAATTTCTTTCGTTATGTCTCTCTCTCTCGTATAAATTTCATCAGCCTCATACTGTAGGCTTAGGGGAGGGGGTTGTCCGTGGATTTATTTTTTTTTTTTATTAAGCTAAAATATTCTGCTCAAGCAATCTGTTCACCACACTTGCCTTTTATTACCTTTCCATCCCCTGCATTTCTCAAACCAGGCAACCCCAGCTCCTGCCCGCGCCACTGCCCGGGCTGAGCCCAGCTTCCCCGCCATGGCAGCTCCCCCGGGCCCCCACCTCAGGGCAGGCTGCCGAGCCAGGATTGCTCCCGACATCCTGGTCCAGCAGCTTTCTGTGTGCCTTTGGAGTAGAGGTCTGCAGAGTACTGTTATTTTTCTCCCCCTTTCCCCTGGCTGAAGTTCTGTGAGCGGGGTAAGCTCATTCCTACTAAATCAGCTGGGCTGGGAGGCCAAGGCAGGAGTTGTAAAACCAAAGTTCACAGCATCCTTATCTTTAGCTGAGCCACTTTAACTTTCTAACTATACATCTGGGTACCATATCCAAGAGGAAAAGGATGGCCATTTAAAATGTCAAGAATAACTGCAATCAGTTCTTCTCAGCGCCTCTCTTGAAGAAACAAAACAAAATTGAAGAGTGAAGGACAGATTCAAAGGAGTCCTACTAAGTGAATTAAAAAAAGTTTTTTTACATTAAGATATTAAGACAATGACCTAATCAAACAGGGACCTAATTTCCTTCCAATGCATGTGTTTATATGCTCCTGCCATTTTCAACCCAACAATTATATACATATATATGTAAATTCATTGTGGTCAGGCAAACCCTCTGCTCCACTGATAGATGTGACATAACACCAGAAGTCCAGTGGAAAAAGGATTCATGGCATCCGACAAATAATACGCACAAATAAACACTGGCAGTTTCTATTTCAGTCGTGCAGTTACCACACTAATTCAGCCAAACACCAACTCCTGCAGCCTGATTTAAGCACAGCCCATTTCAGTATTTCACAGTGCCTGGTCAGGATTTAAAGGCTTTAGGGAGAAGCTTGGCAGCTTCTCTTGGAGAAGATGGCCCTGCTCGTGTCACGCTTCTGGTCTGCTCCTGGCATGGCTGGGCACCAAACGGGAGAGCTGCTGGGATGGCATCGCCAAGGCTTAAGGTCTAACATAATTCATGCCGATGTGGTTCCTTTGTGTCTCGGTCCTCGTTTATAGGGTCTGGGCTCAGCCAGGTGTATGGAAGTCTTCAAAAAGCATAGAAATCCCCAAATAAAGTTCTGGCTTTGACCTCTCTCAATTTGAGGGAAGTTTGAACTTGGTGTAACCTTGAGGCCCATCTTTAATTGAAGTGCAGTATTTTGGGAACGCAGGGAGAAGGGGAGGGGAAGACCTTTTTCAGGTTATACCTAAGCCATGAGGATCAAGCAACCCCGACGGCTGGCAGCTCGAGCGCCAGCGAGCCCCCCCAGCCCCTCAGCTTGCCGAGCCTACTTGCTACCTTGAAAATCAGAAGCTGCAAGTCTCCTTCTTTTGCACCTTCTTTGGTCCTCTCTCCCGCGACCCATGAAAAAAGCTTTCAGTGTTTCAGACATACTCATCACAGGTATCATGAGAAAAGCGGACCAGCGCCCGCTCTCAATGGCCTGTTTGTTTTGGGGCTGAAATCTATCCATTGCCATCTCAGGCGTCCATCGGCTGAGCCACCATTTGACATGCCTGGCCCCAACAATCACAGGGGCTTGGCGGATGAAAAATGCTAGGATTTCATTTTATTGCGGGGATATCATTCATTCTTGGGAAGGTTCAAAAGTACATGCGTCAACTTATGTCATCAGGGTCAAACAAAGTGGCATGCAGAATCATAGCCAGATCACATCAGTGGAGGGGTCTGGAGGAAGAGCCAAAGAGTAAGGAGAAAGAAAAACGTTTTTTAGGATGTACCCTGGATCACTTCAGCAAGGGGAAAAGGGCAGGAGGTGAAGGATCCCCCCTGAGCACGTTGCCCTACCTGGCAAGCACTGAAACGGAGTTGTGCTGATTTCACCGAGATTCCCACCGCTTCTCGCCCAACGACACACCGATGGGTAAGAGCATCAAACAACAATGCCTCCCCAATCACCAAAACGTGCCTCCAGCGTACACCAGCGAGCCCCCACGTACACACAGACTCGCACCATAATAGCATTAGGTGCCATTAACAGGCTTTAGCCTTGTTTCTTTTCAGTGGGAAAACTATTTGACATCCCTCAAGCCCAGGCTCAGCGCTGCTTGACCCTTTCCCTTCCCTGCCTACATTAAAAGAACAACTAAATCGCTGCACACAGAGCCAGCCAGCCCCTCCTCGCTCCAGGTGTCTGTATTTTACTTAGGGCCCCAAGCTTGATTCAGCTCATACAGTTTCTGACAAGCTTCAGCTGGCCCTCGTCACCGGACAGGCAGATCAATTAACAGAGGGATTTTTCTTCCCCTAGCTCTCTTCCTGGACCTTTAACCCCTTGTGTGTCCTAATGCTCTATGAAAGAAGGGCAGAAAGCAAGCGCCAGAAAAAAAGAATTGCCATTTAAAGCCTTTCTTTTTCCTCCAACCCCCCCCGTGCTTTTGCTTTTTCTACCCATCTCAGAATCCCATCTTTCTGTCAAGATGCTTCTGATTGTTCAAAACGTCTCCTTTTTTTCCATCAGGACTGAAAATTGTAAAATTCCCTTTCCCTCTGTCTCTTCTTTTTTATTTTTATTTTTCTTAAAAAACCCAAATTCTTTATATTTTGCTACCAAAAGGGATGAAGTTTAATGTTTTCTCTGGGGTGGAGAATTCTTTTCCACTTGTTCACTTTTCTTTCTTTTTCCACTGCACCAATTTTTCCAGATTGCCACGTGGAAAGGACAAATTTTGGCTAAAGAGGCTAAGACCAAGCCTGTAGCTGATGCTCTGCAAGCTTTCTGGAAAAGTTACCAGAATACAAACGACATTTTGTGGATGGAAAGGAATGGAAAAAAAAAAAAGGGGGGGGAGGTGTTTACAAGAGACCAAGGCTAAAAAAGTGTATGTTCAAAAACTACAAAATAGAAACCAAACAATTTCAAACTGGGGAAAAAAGTATACATGGTTACAAATTGCCCTATGAAAGAGAAACAATGTCAACATTGACAATTTTATTTTGCAATTTAATTATACCTCCATTTGTCTTTGGTGAGTGTGTACGAGAGAGCACGTCAGTGGCATGAGAAGCTCCTTCAGCAACAGCAAAACATAATAAATAAATTTAATTGCTAGTGATAATAATTAGACATTTCTGTGAAAAACAGTTCCCAGAACTAATAAAAACTATTGAGAAAAATAAATGTAATGGGTACTACAGGGAAATCCATTTAGATGCATTCCGAGAGATAAATAATGTAAAACTGATGAGGGTTTTTTATTATTTTTTACTTTTTGGAAAAACCCCTCCTACGGTTCCTTAGGAGAAGCCTATACCGCGACTCGTACAAATGGGTTCTGCCCATCACTGTAGTAGCAAAGTAGTACCACAGCACTAATGACAATAACAATTAACGATATATAATAAGCACCACGCAACCTGTCAATCTCAGAAGGCTGCAGCAACCCCACGGCACCCAACAAAGCCCGGTGCGAAGAAACAAGCGTGGCTCTTCCTACCAACAGCCCTCACCTGGTAAAATACATCTCAGGGTTAGCACAGGGAGGCCAGAGGTTTAACTCTTCCCTGGAGGAGGTGATGGTTTCCCAGTACCTCTCCTCTCCACCCAGCTATGTCTTAGGCCAGGGTAGGAAGAAAAACACGGATGAAAAATGCCCCGCTGCGGTGGGCACGACGGATGTGAGGCGGCAGGGGTATCGCCTCCCCTCCGTGCTTTATGGTGCACCATTTGCCTAGCAAGGGAGCGAGGAGGGCGGCCGGGAATCTTTCGCTGCCCTCGGGGAGCGCTTACCAAGGGTTTGGGAGCACGGCACTATTTGCTGGATGGATGGACGGGTGCCGTTCAGTGTCTGCAACGCTTGTTAGAAAGCACCAAGTCGCTGCTGACACAGGCTGGGAGGGCGGTCAATAGCGGCAAGGCAGGGATGCACAAAGGAAACAATAAGCCAGGGGAAGCCCAAAAGGATAAATTTGGGTAAACAGATGTAGCGAAGAGTGACAGAGGGGGAGGACTCCCTCCCGGAAAGAAATGGCTCCAGAAGGAACATGGCAGGATGGTGGCTGCTCAGCTACACATTAGCTCTGTAGCTGGTACGGGTAACTTCAGTCCTTGGGATATGTAAACAGGGGGATATAGCCTAGAAGCCTGAGGTAATATTATCTTTGTCCGTGGCACTGGTGTGACCACTAATGGAAGAGCGAATGCGGTCCTGATGCCTATGTTTCAAGAGGCTGTTGATAAATTAGAGAGAAGAGCCAAGGGAATGGCTAAAGGACTAGAAAACACTGGGAGGATTAGAAAACAATTGTGAGAGGCTCAAGAAGCTCAGACTGTTTAGCTTAATAAAGAAAAGGTTAAGGAGTGACTTGACCACAGTATACAAGAACCTTCACAGGAAACAGAAATTTGATGGAGAGCTCTTCAGTTGAACAAAGACATACGTAAAACAAGATCTAACGCCTGGAGGTCGAAGCTAGACAAATTCACACCAGAAATTAAGGGGAATTTTTTAACGGTGAGAGCACTCAGGAATGGGAGCAGTTTGCTGAAGACTGGGATGGCTTTGCTGTCATGGTATTTTAACAGCAGCTTTGGAAGGTCTGCTGAAAGATATAGCGACAACCTTCAAGGAGTCCTGTGGTCTTTCCTAGGCAGAAAGGCAAATTAGATAATGGCACTGCTTCTTTCTGCCTTTAGCAACCAACAATTTATAATCTATGTGTTATGTCTAAACATTCATAGCTGTCTTCACTGATGTGTAACGGTGTGCCTGCTATTGAACCCCCCCCCCCCCACACTTTTGGTCTGTTCATACTCTTAAACTGTTAGCAGGGAATACGGAACACGGCGCTCAGACAATACACGTGATGCTCAAAACTTTTTAATACACTTGTTTCTTTCAGATCAAGCCTGGTTTGACAATGCCAAACACAATGACCTGAATTTTTTAGAACTTTACAGTGCAAGCACAGAAGTCCAGCGACCCGTTCCACCTCTCCCTTTTAGAAGGATGATGATGCCCAAATTTCACTTTTTTAATCTGAGCATAGAGCTTGTCAGCAATTAATCCTGCTGTCCTCAGAGGGTCCTGGAGGAAAGCCCAGCGGGTATAAAGAAACAGGGTGTTTTTGAACAGAGTTTGCAAATGTGCCATTGCAAACTTAAAAAGCGAACTCTCCAACATGCATAACTGTGTGATCAGTGCTGACCTACTCTCAAACCTGCTCTCCATAAATTCATTAAAATACGAGTCTAACGAGCAAAATGAATGCATTCTTCTACCAAGGCTTTGATAACATTCCTGAGAGTATGCCTTTCATTTTTACCTCTCCATCCATCCCTGCAATGCTTCGCACGCACAATTACTGCAGACTGGTTTCTTGTCGAATCAACACGGTTTGAAGATAGTGCCCCTTTGAAAGTTAAAGCTAGGATGAGCAGTGCAAGGGGCTGATCAATCCTTTGGTCCCAAACATTTGTCAAATGGGATTTAATGAAAGAGGAGTGTCCTTGCTAACATGCTAAATCCAGCCTGTAATCCCCAGTATAACAAGAAAACAAAGACGTTTCCATCCCCTCTTATATCAGGAATAGAGATGGGATGATGGAATGATGTGAACATAAAATAATTGTACACACAGAAGCTTATGCAAAAAGGCTTTGTTCGGAAGTGCTGGAAAGCCACTCACCCCGAAACAATGGGGCAAATTAGCATGCATCCAGCCCAAGGGTGCAAGCGGCACACACACGCACTCCCGGTGACGGATGCTTAGCTCTTGCTGGGAGGTCACCACTAGGAATCTTTCTTGAGAAGGCAGCATGTCAGATTTCAGACACTTTCCCTACAAATGGGCTTTTGCAGCTCAAAGGAGGTGGTGGGGGGGAGCTTTTCGATCCAGATAATAAAGTCCATTTACATGAAAAGATGCCGCTTTCAATGACATGATTAATTTCGGAAATACCTGGCATCTGAATGAAGCAAAGACTTCAAGAGATGACTGATGATGAGAAAAGATAATTAGGCAAATGTCAAGAGTCAGTGTTTTGATTGGTGACTGAGAGGCTGGTCTGACTAGGTTATCGTATACTCATTCCAGATGGAAATGAAAGGTCTTTGTAGGGAGAGCAGGGCGATCCGTTCATGGTTAAACATAAACTCTGTTTAAGCCCAGGTTTCTCCTTGGCTTTCCTCCTGGGAAGCCCTCCTACCCCAGCAAGCGCTCTACCTGCATGGTACTGGAGCAAGCTTGCCCCGTTTGAACCTTATCTGAATTATCTTGTTTTAAACCCGAACAATTTATCTTGCATTTCATTACTGGAAGGCTAGGGTGGTCTTAGCCTTTCCAAAACATCCCAGGCCATCCTCTCCCCAGCTCTCCAAAGCTGGAAGATAACACAGCCATTTTGCAGAGAGGGCAAAAGACAGCCCCGTTCCCAAATGTGCTGAAATACCTCTCCTCAGCGTCTCACCGAACGCCCAGGGTAGCCACAGCCATTAAATGCTGGTGCCCTCCACAGGGCAGATAAAAACCTGAGGAGGACGCGGGGACCCCCAGGTGGTGTACCCTGACAGGATCGCCCCGGTGAGATTGACGGATTATCTCCCCTTCAGAAAAGGAGGCATTCACAAGGCCTTCTCCCTAATCCATCACGGTGCTCCAGCAAGCGCTCCCCATCACTTGCCCCTTCTCCACGCACGCTGCTTTTGATTTGTGGGATACGCTGGCTTTGTGCAGGAGCATTTAATCCTCAGCAGGAAAACCGCTGATGCTCAGAGACTTCACTGGCTTTCCCAACCGGTTTTCAGAGGCACTCAAAGCACCGCTTGCTTCATCTCTCTATTGTTGGGGTGCAGGCCAGACATCAAGCCTGGTCCATCACCTACTGAGCCAGCTGCTGGCAAAGACCTCCTTGGCGAGGGCAGGCTTGAAAGAGCAGCCGACGAGGCAACAGTCTGATAAGTCATACCTAATTTGGCCAGCCATCCAACGCTGAGGCTGCTATTAGTTAATCTTCATATAATTTGTTAAAGTAGGCTTTATGAAGTACTGGAAATAATTGTCTCCCTCCCCCCTTCTGAATCCCGTGGCCGTGCACGGTTAGGGGTTTAATAACAGACTGTATCGCGCAGTCAGAAACGGCGAAGGTTTTATAGCAGTGCATTAGCCAGAGGTGGATAACCTATCTCTAGAGGCTTGATTGACTGGAAACATATTCTTAGCCTGCTTAAAACTGCTTAACGTGTGTCACGGAGGTCCCCCAAAATAAAACGTTCAGTGTATTTAGTGAAACTCTACACCCTAAGTACATGTAAGGGCACTGTAAGATACTAATTAGGTTGTAACATAAAACACCGTAAAAAGCAAAGCATGACATAGAAAAAAAAATAAATGTTTAAGCTCTGGCCAGCTCTTTCATGTTAGAGAAATACATTAAAAATATATTCACAGCAAATATACTGGGGCTTTGAATAAATCTGTTCCTTATAGCAGCCCATAGCTGGAAAGTACAGATATTGCTCATTACCGAGAAGTTTCTACTTAACATTGTCCTCAGATATTAGAAACTACCCTTATTTACTTTTCCTTAAAAAAAAAAAAAAAAAAAAAATCTGCTATCGCTAAGACCAGCAAATGATCATTACGATGACACTGGTTAAAATATGTATGCCCAGCTTTTTTCCCCTCAATCTTTTTCCCAGGAAGGATGAGGAGAAGAGTGATACCAGATGGAAATACTGATTCTGCATGATAGCATACAAAACCTACATCATCATCGTTTTGGAAGGGTAACATACCTCGGAATTTTCCCCCTGCAATCTAAAATTAAAAGTACTGTTCAAACACCTTCTGCTGAAACACTAGCAGGAAGTTGGTTATTTAAGGTGGAAGTCTTCACGGCTATCTCATCTCTCTCATTCACGAACTACAAAAGCAATGTATAACGTCTTTTTTTAGCATCTATAAATTCTGAGATTTTCAGTATTTTGTATTTTAAGCATTAGTTGCCAGTCAAAAGATCTCCTGCGTACTTAGGCATGTTTCTTCTGTTATCTAGTGCCACTCAGCCATACCACATTTAATAAATTAGAAACACTACCTCCTTAATAATGTGGGAATTAGTGCAATTTTTAAACATTTAAGAATATAATTATTAACTATTAACAAAAAACGTGTGTGATGTAAGGAAGTAGAAATGGGCACTGTCAAGCTTAAATTTAAATTTAGCAAACAAAATTAAGCATACATATATAGTTGTCTAGAAAGAAAATCTAGGTGAGATTGATCCCGATGCCTTTATAAACATCTGTAATGTTACATACACATGTATATAAATATATAAATATATAAATATAAAATTTACATTGTACAAAAGTAACTGTATAGATTCAAATATTATCATTCCACTACCAAAAGCTACCTTCTGAAAAGGCCTTGCCATTGTTGCACATTACTGAAAGGAATGAAGTGCTAATTTAATAAATATGTCGCTAGCTGTGTTCAAACTAAACACCCTTAATGTATGTTTGTTGTTGTATGTGCATAAGTTTACAGATTGCAAACCCCCTTCCTAGGAAACAAGCTGCATTTTATCAATGCATATATTCTTCTTGGGATTTTATGGTTCTGCTTTAATGTGGACGGTCACTTTCCCTCCTTTGTTTGGAAAGGTACAGTTTATATTTCTTCCCAGATTTAGCATTTCCCTTGAAGGTTTTTGTGATTAACAATATAATATTTTTATTGAGTTATTTCACACACAAATGACTGGGCCCGAAGGGTATTCTAGGTTTACAAGATTTTACTAATAACTATGCTCCCCTTTGTATTAAAGCTGCTAATTAGTGCTTTTAAACAGCTCAACATTTAATTCTTTGAAGGCACCATATCAAGGGCTGATATAAAACTGTTTATGTAGAAGGATATATAAAATAAGAAGGTGTTAAACCCAACACAAATTGAGTGGCAGGGGGTTCCCTAAAGTGCTAATTTTATGTTTGTTTTCGTCTCATTTAAAGTTAAGATGTCTGCATTATAACAGTGATGTGTAACATGCTTTACATACAGATTAAGCAAAATGTGTCAATTTATGAGCCTTATTTGCCTGGAGAGGTAGCCACCAGTAGTTTCATCAGTGATTTTACGCATGTCTGTATACATATATATGTGTGCACGTGTGTTTTCGGATGTGGGGGTACAAAAGTGCGTGTTGTGTATACATAGACGTGTGAGTGCCCATACACACACAAACACGTTTTTATGTCCATATTAGCTAGTCTCCGTATGTCCCTGTAATTCAGTGATTACAGAAAACGCAAAATGAATTAATTATGTGAGCCTGCTCATTTTAAAAAATTTAAATATTTCATTTCATTTAAATATACTGTGAGATTTTAAAGCCACGTTTTGTTTAATTGGTGTTGCTAAACTGAACCGATTTATACACACTGAGGATATTAGATGGCTCTAATCGAGAAATAAATGACTTGTGAGCTACATTTTACCCTTCTTTTCTCCAAGTTAATCTTCAAAATGTCCCAGAAATTCATTAAAAACATGGGAATTTTCACTCAAAGTGCTGAATGAAAATTGAAAAACTGCTTCTCGGAAAACTAAAGATGAAAATTTCCATTTTTCATCAAAGCCGTTGTTCATACAACTACAATTTCAAGCACTGCACCGAACAAGATTTTAAAAATAACCTTGTGAAGTGAATTTCCAAGTCTCATAAGGAACCGTGAATTGAGTGAAAGTCTCAGCTATCCATCTTTGGCTGACCCCACCTCACCCCCTGAGAGCACCACCGCTGTGCTCCATGCTCTGCAACCACTTGTGGAGGGGTGGCAATTGTTTTCTGATATATCCCTATATATGTCTATAAGACAACACAGCTTCGTGCAGACACGAGAGACCAGATCCTGGAAGCGGAAGAGCTCAGTGCAGAATCCCACCCGAGCTACATGGTCCTGGTGAAATTAATCAGTTTACAGGTCCTGAGCTAGTACAGGTGTACTCATTTCAGGGTTCACGTGCAAAACTGATGAGAATTTATTTATGCAACCTAGCGGCTGTGCATAATTATGTGCTAAATGTAATTTACATCGTACCAAAAGTGTCTGGTGCAAACATTAAGATGGAGAATGTCGCTAAGGTAAAGCCGCAAGAGGGGGTAAAAAAATAAGGAGAACTATCTATCAGGTAGGATAACAAATACATTAATGTCATCTCTTTAACGCTGTAACTTATTGCAAAGAAACGGAGGTTAAGAACTAAATATCCACCCTTTGCATTGAACAGTAAACTTTTTTTGAGAGCTCCCTTCTTAAACGACATTCAGTTCTGCCTTTTCACTTTCAATAGGCAAGTATGAGACATCAGCATCTGGCTACCCTGGCCAATGTACAAATGCAGGCTAAAAATAGACTTTCCCCATAGATATCAGTCTAAGTAAACTGCCTGTTCATGGAAAGATGATAATGTAAGGAGAATATAAGCAACTGCATCTTTGTGGCATTGTTACTTCAAGAATAGTGCTTCAGCACTATGTTATGTTTATTTGGGCAAGCATTTTTCTCTTTTGTAGGATGAATCACTTATTTTGCAACCAATACTACAAATGTTTTGGTCTGTTTATTTTATATGTATGTACGAAGGCAGTGGGTGGAAATGAACTGGCTAAAGTCAAGATTTTCTTAGCATGATCTTGAGTAAAATCCAGAGTGGCTTTTTCAAAGTCTATTTCAAAAGGCCCATTAAAGCTTTACCTCATTCCCAAAGTATATGATCTGCTGGCACTGTCAAAGCAGAGGTAGTAATGCTGTCCCCACAGCTTCGGGAGCAAGCACCAGCATTTGCATCTGATTTATGCACCTCACCACATGCTGAAGTACCTAGAAAGACATGGATATTGTTTTGTGTTCAAAATTTAAGGTGAAATTACATATATGATACTTTACAGTTGCCACGGCATTAGAACCTAAAATCCACGGATCTCTCATTTTCATGGTCTTTGTTTCCCTATTCCTCAAGTCAGCCTCCCCTGGAGAGCCTCTGGGAGCAAGAAAAATTGGAAAGTTGCCCTGACTCTCATTGTGCCCTGACACATGTGTTGGTATGCTTCAGAGCAGCCTAGAGGCAGCTTCGAAAAATAACATCTGGCAGTTTGCCTCCAAGACTTGAATTTATCCTACCAAACTTGAGGCACACGCACTGAGGCATCTTTGGTGGGAGCCCATCACTTTGTTTCCTCTCTAGGCAAGAAAGAAAGGCAGACACATCCAAAACGGGCACCCCCGAGGCACACGTGACTTGGTTTTCTTTCTAAATTAATCCCATAAAAGAAAGAAGAAACGCAGTTACGATGTGAATGCTGGACTGAATAGAAATGGGAGAGCAGCTCTGCCACTTCTCCTTGTTGTACCTTGGGAAGCATAGCCATTAACCCACTGGCGTGAGCGCTTCTACAGCAGATCGACGGGCGCCACTACCTTTTACTGTACAGTGTCAAAGAGCTGTCTGCAGCCCAACATTCAGAAAAGTCCATAACTGTCTGTCTCTGTATGGTCTAAGTCATTTATATTATCATGAGATGCACCAGCTTCTCCTTTGCTTCTGTGTGAACTTACTGTACTGAAGAGTTTCCTTGTACTACCGCATGACAGCCCAATTCCTAATAAATCCCACCTGACTGAAATGAATTAGGTCTGGGAATATGCGTTCCAGATTATTAACCAGCACCTTTGCAAGTAACTTACCATCCACATTTATTAAAGATATTGGGTGATAATTTGTGCAGTGTTCTGGATCTCTCTCTGGTCTAAGAATTATGGTAATTAGTGCTCAGAGAGAGGATGTCACTCGTATGTTTCTCAGGGTGCAGAGAACAGCATATCATTACACTCCTTTTAGATTTGAGATGGATCGCTCTAGGGCTGTTCCTATTTTTTAACCTTGGCCAGCTGCGCCTGGACAGAGGCTTTGAGCAGGTCGGGGACCTGCGCCCCACCTCCACCGTGGGGGACAGCGGGCTGCTTGCGCCGACCCGGCCCCTCGCTTCCAGCTGCAAAGGAGAGCAAAGATCTCTTGGACTGGGTTTCAACTTCAGCAGGCATCTGCCCCAGAGGAAACACCAGGTTTGATGAATGGCGTGGAATAAAAGGTACCTGCATCGCCTGTGCGCAGTGCCGGGTGGGACCCCGTGGTCATTCTGAGGGCTGTGCGAGGCCACTCGAGGAGGAAGGATCAGTGAGGAGCTCTGCCGGAGGCCGGCACAGGAACGGGGCTGGTGCCATAGAGTCGCTGCTCTAAAAAGCCTTCTAAAATGGCAGGCGGTAATAAACCACCTTCTTCAGTAATAAACCACCTTCTTCGGAGGCATCAGAAAGCAGGTCTTCAAATTCTAGGAGATAATTCAAGAAAGAAGAAAATGATAAACTCCCCCAGGAACTGAAACATTAAATACAGTTCCATAAATGGACTTTCACTGCCCAAAGTCCTCGGAAGCGCACCTGTGGTGGTGCCAAGCCATCAGTCTGTCCCGATTACCCAAACTACCAATAATACTAAGGGCTTACTAATAACACGTGCATCTCAGAGTTCCAAGAGACTTCAGCCATGTCCTTCACTGATGTTACACCAATCCCGCAATGTTATCTGAAAATCTCTGGCCGTTAAGATTCCTCTGCCGGAACATGATGTCTTCATACCACTTTCCTGGAAGAGAAAGTAATATACGTTGCCACATCTTCATTTCTATGTGCACTCATGCAGACACACAAAGGACTGTGATAACAGTACCGTCAACTCTGTTTTCTTCACCCCTCTGTAAAACTTTTCCTTGCCTTATTTCATAGCTAGTCGTTAAACAGTGCAATAATTTCCATGGTGCTGTTTTGGGGGACGAAAAAAAATAATCAACTTTTCCCTTCAACAACATACTCCTGCTTGACTTTCATCAAAGAGTTAAACAGCCAAGGGCTTTTAGCATCTCATTTCACTTACACACACAGGCCATTATAACCTGCATAAACAAGGATGACAAGTTGAGATTAATGAAGGTCCCAAAGTGACAGAACAATTTAATTGTCAGAAATCATAGGAGGTGAACTTTGCCAGTGTATTTATATAAGGCTGCCATAGTCTAAAAACTTCCCTAATTGATTATGACCAATAAGTAATAACACTGGAAGCAGTTTTCTGGTATACAAATAAGAAATGACCCAAAACAGTTAATAGCGGTATTAAGATGCGTAATATAAGAATATTAGACTGATAAAATAAATGACCAATAACGCTCTGCAAATAATTGCAGTGTTTGCACTTAAAAGTAGAGCAGAGCAAACCGCAGCTCTGACGAAAGTCAGATGAAATGGTCTGGCTTTAGAAAAACAACTTGCAACCACCAGGCAGTGAGCCTTACAGTGATATCACAGCAGCAGGATCCACATGGATCTGAAGTGCAATGCTGTTTGCTGTTCTCTCTCCCCTGCCTTACTTTAAGAAACTTCTAAACTTTTTTTTTTTTTCAAAAAAAAAACTCTCTTAAAATTATGGTGCCTTTTTGTTCAAGAGGAATAAAACCAGTGCCATGTAAGCAAGCACACGTACACATGCAAATATCTGATACTAATCAAGGGGGGGCAAGCCATGCAAAGTATCACTTTTAACCTTTGACAGAGTCACCAGGTAACTCAAAGCTCAAAAATAAAACCCGCAGCTCTTTGTCTTTTTGAATTCCACGTGCTCATTCAGTTGTTGCCTAAATGAGACAATTGCCTTTGGAACTCGCCACCCCAACTGGAAGCCTGTTCAACCTGTTCCCTGGCCTTTCTATGATCGTATCTCCTCATTTTTCACTTCCACATACCCTGTCTTATGTTCCACTTACATCTTCTAGTCAGGCTTCTCCAATGATCCCAAGCAAATCTTCAAACTAATTTGAATGATAACTCTTAGAGAGCTGGAATAACCTCTTTTATGTTTTTCTTCTTCTTTTTTTTTTTTTTTTCCTTCTGTTTTTTTTTTCGGAAGGTAAGTAACTAACTGTGCTGGCAGTATTCCCTCTTCTAAATATAAAGAATATCTTTTCATTCCAGTAATATTTTACTTAAATGGCTGCCAGGGATGGCTGTATAATTGATCCTGCCTTTGAGCAGGAGAACAGAATACATGGCCTATGGAATTTCCTTCCAGTCTTACATTTCAATGATTCTCTAATGATAAAGGAAAAAGGCCGCACTTAATGCATTTCGCTCGTACCACCTCATAACTGTCCCTCCACACGGCTAAATCAGACTCCTTGCACCATCTTGCCCTCTTAGTTACAACGGCACGTGCCAGCTTGGCTATTCCAAACCTCTCCCAGTACGCCAGCCCAACGGGATGGGATGCTGCGGACCAAGGGCCGCCTCCGTATACATGCACTGCTCCCATTAGATCAAAGGGAAAGGTAAATATAGCTGAGGGAGAAATTGTCTCCATATGTCACACGCAGCCTAACTGGTGTTTTATAAAATGATACTTACTGTCACCAGCAATCTGTGAAAACACTCCTGATTTCCACGGGATCTTCCCCTTGCTACTCTTTTCAAAAGCTTAGAAGAAAGTTAGATTCTTTTCACAGGAATTTCTGCAAGCAGAAAGTCTACGCTTACTTTTCAGCAAGAGCTGGAAAACCTCAGTCCCAAATGCATTACATGCTTTTGGAGTTCAGAAAGAAAGTGCCCACATTTCAATTTAGATTAGTTAGACCCATCTTGATAAAAGCTGAGGTCTGACTAACCTTCCTCAGTGCCGCTTTGAGCAGGGCATACGCAGCATTAAGGGCAAACTCCTTCCTCTCCAGTTTAGCTTCTCCTTGATGAATACATTATCTGCAGGATTTTTAGCAGAGATTTTTTTGGGGGGGAGGTTGAAAATGGCCAGACAAATACTTTGTGTAAACCTCTTTCAGACAGCAGATAACTTATAGCTGCTGCTCGGCTGATGGATTTTGAGAAATGAATATTCGAAATTCATGGCGTCTTGGCTGATCCCTGATGTATTTTAATTCTTTGATCAGATAAATGTAATTGCTTCAAAAAAAAAAAAAAAAAAGTGTCTTGAAGGACTGGGAAAATGAATTCAAAATGTGCTTTCAGAATCAGTTAAGGTTATTTACAGATAGGCTGGGCTTCTACAACCTTTTCCCCCGTAAAATCTGTCGTGTGTTTATTTACAGAAGGGAAGGGAAAGGAGCACAGATCTAAACACCAAAGGGTTAACCAAATGTACTTTTTTTGGGGAAGGCTCAGGTCACGCCACTCTTGAGCCAAGGTACGCTTTCAAGACTTTTATCATCATTAAAATCCTCACCGATAACAAAACCAGAGCTCCTTAACCTTCTTACGTCACCTCCCGCTGGAAGGTCGGGAGCCCAGCTCGTAACAGGGTTGGGAAGGACACGCCGCAAACATCATGGTTTGGCTCCGGCACTTGTACTTGATAAGTCCAAAACAGCCCGCTTTGACAGCCCCTTTATATGCAAGCTTGAAAAATAACCTATTTAGCATTCCCCAGGCCCAGCACATGATTTCACTGGGAAACTATGCAAAAGATACTTTGGAAATAAATATGCACAAGAAATTACAACTCCGTCTGAATGACCCCCTACCTTGGAATGTCTAGAACTGTGAGAATTATAAAGTCAGGAAATATGTACAGGCCTAGTGCCTTGAAAAGTTACTATTCCTTATTAGGAATCTGCACAGACATGGAAGCAGGAGTTGTATAAACTAAAAAGAAGATTTTTTTCCTGTCGCTTACATGCCTAGTCCTTGACCTATCCCATTTATAGTTTCCTTTAAGATACTATGCATTGCAAGTTCATTTGTTTCCTAGTAGTCCTCCAGCAGTGATCTTCGGACCCAGCCAGCACTGCAGACGGAGCAGGGCTATGTAAGCAGAAGCTCGAGATTTATATGCCTGTAAAATCACAGGTATTCATTTATATCACTGCTAACAATTTTGAGCTCTGACTCTACAATTTCCAGGTAAAAGGTGTCCTTACTCTCTGTCTGAAAATCTTAAATGCAGACATATAAGAACTGTTTAGTCTGCTTTACTATAAATAGGAGGTAATATGTTATTTCAAACAAAAAGCATACCATAAACTACGCACTTAATTTTGACAGATTGTGCTTTCCTATATATGGCGTGGTCCTGCTGTGCTTTCATGGATCAAACTCCCATTGACTTCAGCTGTGTCTCCTAACAGTGCAACTCCAAATATTGCCTTTTGTTATACTTCCCACCTTTGAGGTTTTTTCCTAATCCTTTTCTCCACATAAAAGTACAGTATCCTGCAATATCCAATTGTAGTCTTGCACAGGCAACACAAAAGCCTCTCAAGAGCTGAAAAATGCTTGCAAGAAGAAATCCTCTCCATTCCCTTTCCTCTCCCCCCCCCCCCCCCCATTCCAATGACACGATTAGACGATCCTCCAAATCAGGGAGAACATCACTGCTGCAGATCACCCCCAAAATCTGCAAATGAAAAACAACTGCTTCTCCACTGGGGATAACGGGATAACCCTCCGGCCAACATTCTGCTCTGCCCCCCCCCCCCAGTTTGCAGTTGAATTGCATGGTGTGTTTATTCTTCTAGTGAACAGGCCCATTATATGACTTAAAAGTGCTAGTGTACACAGCCCTGACATGTCCATTACATCCACACACACTGATACGTAGATTACAGAGAAGTTCAGGTTACCCAATTAAGAATTTGAGCTGCACGTTGGAAACCAAGAAGCAGGAGGGAGCTCTGGATGGAGTATTTCACTTTGCACGCTGATAAAGACACCGTCTGTCTGCAGAGTGTTGATCCACCGGGTCCAAACAGCGGCAATCGGGAGAGAGGGACTGAAGAGAAAACTCCAAGCCCAAATATAAAGCCAAAATGCTGGCTCCTAGCTCAGCCTCTGAGAACTGGAAAAATGAGGCTGAAAAGAGGCGATGTGGCTTGTCCTCCTGCCAGTGCAGAAGTGCAGCCTGCAGGATGGGTGCAGGGAGAAGCAACCACAGGGGTGCTGGGCATGCCCAGGGCAGCCCGCCTTGTCCCTGCATCCCACGGCCGCTTCACATCCTGCCTCCTCGCTTGCACCGGGACTCACGCCTTTGGCCAAACAGCCCACGTAGCCAGCGACACAAACACCAAGTTAAAATCCAACCCCAGCCCTCACAAACCAACCCTGCTGTACCAGGCATCTGGCCCAGCCAGCACTTACTCCCTCAGCGCTTCCCAGCTCGGGGGCTGGGGCGGATTCTGCCACGTGAGCCTTTCGGATCCGAGCCTACCATTGGTTATCAGGGACCATCAGCTTTAATGAAAATAAACTAAAAAGTACTGCAAGAGGTTTTCTGAGCCTTTCGTTAAGCTGAAAACCTAGGTGTTGTAACTGCCAATGATGTCGAGTGACTTAGACCTGGAAGACTGAGAAAACCCCTCCGTGGGCAGGGGGGGGCAGGGCTGTTGTCTTCGATGTGGCTCTTGCAAGGGGCTTGAGCTCCAGCTACGCATGCTGTGGGCCGGCACGATCGCTGCGTGGGAATGAATAACTCATGTGCTATGGGGCAGCCGCGCATGCTCCCGCTGCTTTGAGACTTCTTTTTTTCCCTGGTAAGGTGCGTGTCATGAATCATTTCAGGTTACCAGGAGATCCTCCGCTGACTTCAATGGGAACAGAACTGAACCTTAAGCAGTTGTCAAGGAGGACACTGATAAAGGCAGCTCTAGCCGCTTCCATTTTATTTAAAGATGTTGTTACGTGCTTTGACAGTTCAGCCCTGCACATTTAAACATTCGGTTACTGTAGCTTTAGTGAAAGTGATTCTCTCTAGCAATACAAATCTCTGGTTACCAAACATTTACTTTATGCTTTCAAAAAGATAATCTAACAACATCCAGAGTTTTCTGTTTCCAAATAAAATGAATTCACGATATCCCCTCGTGTTATTGTTACGGACTGTACAGCTAAATTTAACTCCTTTATCTCATGCTGATCTTTCAAATAAAGTTCATTATTATATCAGGTATGTTCACAGTTAGCAATGATTGTTTAATATTAAACACCCTTTGCCAATAAAGCTCCATATATAATTGACTGTTACAATCTCGGTTACAGCTGTTCCAATAATAAAAGCTATAATTAAAATCACATTCGGCTTTCTGAGATAACCACTCTGGCCTCACTCGCGCAGAAGGCAGTACCTTGGAACTGTCCTGAAGACCAGAGCGAGACCATCGCTCCAAGAACGCCCCCATCCGTGGAAGACTGCAGAAGCTGGTCCTCTTCTCCTTTGGGAAGGAGGGGGCTGAAATTTTGGTCTTTTCAGGCATATTACTAGCTGGTCATATCCTGTAGAAGTCCAGATGACCTTTTGAACAGTCAGACTTAGCCAAAAAACTTATAGCACTTTAACTTTCTACAATGTTTTCCTAACAAAATACAACATTTTTCCTAATACCAATATAGTTGAGCTTCGTATATTTGAACTGTGAAACTTGCCCTCTGATAGTCTCTCCTCTACTTCTTTCCCGTCTAGCTCAAACTTGAAAAATCTTGAGGGAAAATTGATTTATACATATTTGAGTTCAGAGTAGACAATGGTATTCTTTTCCTGAGATAAAAGTACTAGAATCTTCCTTGCTTACGACTCTCAAAATGCCTGCCAAAGAGTTCACCTTGCTTGGACATCACGTGCCGCACGAAGACTTAATATGCCACGACTAAGAACACTGAGATTAGATGCTAAGAATTGCAGTGGTTTAAAACAGCAGATCAGTGAATTTTGAAGTTAACTTTGTGGCCTGCATTTTTTTTGCACCACGTAAGAAGCAAACAATAATCTAAACTGTGGATTGGCTTAACAGGATAAAGCAGAAAGACATGCCCATCCTTACCCACCGAAGCACAGGTAACTCCTACAGTTGCTGCCCAGAGGCAGGAAAGCACGGCTTCAGCAGAAATCTGGCCCTGTTGTCCCCCAAACCTGTAACCATCCAACCCTGCACGCCAAGGGACACACACTCTCCCTGGAATGGGAACAAGCTCATTCCCTTCTGAACTACCATTGTTCCCACCGTTGATATAGGCGCAACTGTATGTTACTCTTTTATGTGAAGTAGGTCATAGTATCTCTGTTCGCTCTTAAGGAACTGTATATCTGCATATTTATAACAGCTAGAACTGCTGCCCCATGGAAGAGACTAACGGTCCCACCCCGGGCAGCCAGCCTGCCTTGTGGCGGATTAGGTGGAGACCTGTAAGCAGTGACACAGAGAGAGCTGACCTTGCTCCGGACCTACCACCATCTCCTCAAAACATTCTCAGGTATACACTCCACAAACCCAAATTTAACTTAACCATAAGCAGCATAAAGAAATCACACAGAGCGCTCTGCTCCGCTCCTCCATTTGTCTTCCCCCTCCAAATATTCAGTTTAAAGAACTGAGATCCCAATACCAGTAGGAACAGGCAACTACCACAGCACAAACTGAAGGGTTCTGCCCTGGAAATCTAACCTTACAACAAACTATTCTGACCCAAATTTGGCAGAATCAGATGTGTGGAGTAGGCTCTTATCTTGACTCTTAGCATCTTACTGTAGCATCACCTAGTTTATTAACATTACAAAGGACCAGCAGTTCAACTCTTCTTTCTTTCGTTAAGTAAAGCAAACACACTACGGGTTTTAAAGGATAGAAATAAACATAATTAAGTGAGAAAAGGAAATTAATAAAGTTCCTACCAGAAGACTAGCTTCACCAGGACTTCAGCTACAGGCCAGATTTTCAGCCAGTGCCCAGCAGTGTTATTCCAGGCACTGCAACCACACTTCTCTAGTTCACACCCTCAGAAGAGCTCAGCCCTTGCCCATGAGCATGCAATTATGGCTAGGCAGCCTTGACCACTGGAGGGTTTCTTCATTGCTGGGTCATCCTGAAATATTCCAGGAAAAGATCTGTGGCATCTGAGATGTCCCCTTTTCTCCTCTTCATCCAGTCCCAGTCCCACTGTGGCTGGCTGAAGCTTTCTTTGCTCTTCGTTCACCCACCTAGCCCCTGCCTTGTAGGGTGGATTGGGGAGGCTGTGTCAGCGGTGCTCAGCATAAATGAGATGTTGCCAGTTTTTGAACAGACTCCGAACTCATCTGAATTGCTCCACACCGGGTGCAGTGATTTAGGAAAGCCGTGCCAATGTGCAGAGCTATTTTGCAATCATGCCTTTATGTTCAAGTGAGCAAAAAACTCTGCTTCCGAGCTTCCTCACGTTTGAAATTTATACCCAAAATCTGCATGAGAAAATGGTTTGGTGTTTCCATACAGAAATAAAAGCAATTTGTTTTTATGAGGGTAATGTACCAGGCTAAATAAAAATAATCTTCCACAGCACTTCAGAGTGAAAATTAATTTGGGGTAATTCCAAACAGTAACCTACTGAGTACTGACCTACAGAGGACAAGTAAACCCGTCCTTGCACTGCTCCTTGGTACACTCATGCAGGACAATATTAGGTCTGGAAGCACCCTTCTCATTGCATCATTACAAAGGGCTTTACAAAGCAGCTCTGCTGTCACGACGAGTTCAGTGTTTCTGTTGTCATGCATTACTTTCTGAATAGGTAACAAGCGCCAGGACACAAGGAATTGGCCTCAAGTTGCACCAGGGGAGGTTTAGGTTGGATATTGGGAAAAAATTCTTCACTGAAAGGGTGGTCAAGAGTTGGAACAGGCTGCCCAGGGAGGTGGTGGAGTCACCATCCCTGGAGGTGTCTAAAAACACCTAGATGTGGTACTTAGGACATGGTTTAGTGGTGGGCTTGGCAGTGCTGGGTTAACGGTTGGACCTGATGATCTCACAGGTCTTTTCCAACCTAAATGATTCTATGATTCTATGAATACGCACAAGAAAAGGCATCTCTTGGACCTGGGACATCAAAATGGAAACAAGTTTCACACCTGGTCGCTCGGGTTTCCCACAAATGTCTGCGGTGAGTCTTTAACTTCATCTGGTCAGCTCTCAGAGCCCGGCAGAGCATCTTTATTCAGCACCAGGTCTGAGCCCCTCACCTGCCACAATAATGGACCCACCTCTCTCCCCCCAGCCCCCATCTAAGAAGCGAACACACATGATGTATGTTTTAATGTAATACAGGGCTCCCCTCGTTGCATCTCATTCATTCGACAGCTTCTCCTATCTGGCACCAAAGCCCGATTAAATATTAATATGGGGTGGGTCTTATTATTTCCTGACTTCCAAGAATCCACTGGTAAATTGAGATCTAGCTGCTAAAAATTTCTGACACAACATAATTTGTATTGAACCCTCTTTCCATGCCAGAGTGCCAGTGTTAATAAATCAGGCTGTTCACATTGAATAAATCTATTTAAATACTTATAAAATATTAAAGATGCATTTGGGAAAAGCCTCTAAGGTGATTGTTGCACCTATGCACCTCACAGTAACTAATTTATTAAAGAGTTTGCAAACCTGGGAAGGAAGGGAAAAGAAAAATGGTTTCATAAACCAAGAGCAGAAGCCAATTTTTCAGCTCAGATGATGAAAGGAAGCATGCATTTCTAATCAAAAAGACAGATACGCCTTTTCTCTCCCACCATTCCCTCAACAGCAAAGTGCCTTTTCATCATCAACAACACTCCATTCCTAATGTCTGCTGAGGCCTTTCTGCACCTTCTCCATACACTAGTAATGTACACACAGCATCCCTTTGAAACAAGAGCCCATTAGCTGTGGCAGACTACCTTTTCACATGAAGTCCTTCCGTTGGTAGTCATCAGCAGAGTGCTAAATCATCCCAACCGGGCATGCTCGCATCATGGCAGTGGGATAAACAGATATTTAGAGCCACAGGATGAAAACTGCTTTTCTACCTTTCTTGAAGGTTTGTTGGTTCTTTGTGGTTTTTTTTTTAATTGTTTTTTTTTGTTTGTTTGCCTTTTTTTTTTTTTTTTTTTTTTTTTTTAGGAAAGGTCATAAACTACCCAGGGAACATCTAGCTCTCTTCTCTCACCCCCTTTCCTCCTCCCTTAAACCCAGATTTTTTTAACAAATCCACTTTTGCTTACACCCAGGTCATCTGTAATTTTAGACCTTCAACCAGCCAGTCCCCTTTAAAGATTACATAGTAAATGCAACCATAAATTTGCCCCACAATAAGAAACGAGTTTGAGCATGCCCTGCAAGAGGGATTTATGTGATTGTTTTCCTTCCAGTGGGCGTGGTGGAGGGATATAGAAACTGTCAGCGACAGCAGCAAGCGGGGTGATACTTCACAATAGCTACCTGAGTAATGCAAGAGAGATTAAGCCTAAATTGAGGACTGCCATTTCAGAGGACAATTAATTTTCAGGCTGTCGTAAAAGCTCTGTTGACATTTCTCAGCTGAGATTTTGCTTCTCAGTAAGAGTTTAAAGAGCTTTGTTCAATACAGGCAGTGGTGCTGCTGCTGTTCTTGGGGCTAAGTCTAGGGGGTGGGTCCCCCGAGAAAGACTTATTTCTCTGAAATAAGATCGCAAGAAATCTTTGGTATATTTTGTTAATGCTGACTTCTAGATCTTCACCTGAGAGCCCACCTCGGATTCTCAACAGCTGTTTTACCGTAAGTGCATTATTGGGTACCCTAATGCAGTTGGGCAGACCAAAACTGAAGCAACCCAACTATTAGCAGCTGCCTCTCACCACATTTGGGCAAGGGTCTGCTCGTGAGACCCTTTTGCTCGTCCCTTTTAACCCCAGCAAGCATCTAGGAGCACAACGGGCTACACCAAGGAATGGGAAATCCACTGATCTCCGGCTATGCCGTATGCGGGTAACATGCTTTTCTGCATGTTCAAGTCATCCTCCAAGTCAGCAACTATTTTACCGCAAGAGATGAGAGATGACAGTTCCAGGTCCAGAAAGAGAAATCCTGGCCCCTGCCTGACAATAATGCCGGAATTGCCTCTTGCTTTAGTGACAAGAATATCCCATTCAAGCTCACTACAACAGACTGGCATCCCCTAGAACTATTAGCCCAGTGCAGCGTGGGGCAATGTTTTTCCAGGAGGGTGCCTAAAAGGAGGTGCCTAAGTGAGCTACTGGGCAATGGAGAGAGCCCAGAGACAAGGAATGAGTGAGCCAAACTCTGGAAAAGGTCTTCGGCTACAATGAGGCCACCACGAACCTCCAGATCACGGCACCCAGCCGTAAGCATCCCTGTTGGAAGCTGCTGGCCTTGCCACTGGGTCCAATTTATTACCAGTGACAAATTGCCTGTCAAGAGGCAGTGCTTTGTCTGAATATACAAATGTTTGTGTACAGAGATGGAAAGACGAAAGGGTTAATTATCCAACAAACTCAGGCAGAAGGGGAAAAAAGTTTCAAGCTCAGGGAGGTTATCATTGCCTTTTGCGCAGGCTGGTTTTAATCACTTTCTTGTACCTCTCCCTGACTTCATTTATCAAGCCTTCACATAAAAGTTGCAAAGTGAGGTTATTCAGCGGATACCTCCATTCATCTCGGATGATTGACCAGGGTGGTTTGCAGTACAAACCAACCTGGGTGATGGCATTCCTCTTGTTTTCATTGCACAGCCTGCTTTCATTTTATGCTGTAATTGTATTTTCACAAAACCATAACCAAGCAGGCTGCAGATCCCAGGTTCCAGATTTATTTACAAACAGCCCTGACCAGCCCCCTCCACCTCCTCCTGTTATCTGCTTTATGCTGCTTTGGATCTTACCGCCAGGAGTCTGGGGTGGATTAGCACAAGATAGGAACTAGATCCAAAGGGGACCTAATCAACCCGTGCTTCCACCCCTGCTCCTCCTCCTCAGCTTCCACCCAAACATTTCATGAGAACTGGTACCTGATATTAAATACCTGTTTGTGACTTTGCAGGAGGGTGTCGACCTCGGGCAGGTAACAGAAGTGCTGGTCTTACTCGACAGAAAGAGGTAAGCTGCTCCACCAGGCAACTCAGGAGATGTAAGTGAAGAGGCCGCGTCTCTCCAGAGGCTGTTCAGAGACCTGAGGACCATCATCTCTGCATCCCCACCAGAGGGGCCATTCAGGTGAACGGGGCAAATTACAGACACTCTTACTACTCAGGGTGAGTATGTATGGGTGAAGAGAAAGAAGAGAGCGAATAGTTTAACCATCTTTGTATTAATGTAAGTAAGACCGAGCTGGAATTTCATCCGCCGGTAAGGCTTCAGAACTGATCACGAGGCAAAATGTGATAAAAACCTTTTTCCTGCCTTCTGTGGAAGTAAAACCACCGGAATCTGGATTCCGCTGATTACTAAACAGCTGATTCACATATAATGTAAGGGGTTATTTTGTGCAGCTCAGGAACTTCAGCTGGGGTAAATCAGCATATTGATGGCTCCGAGTCAGCTCACACCACTCCATTTCAAAACTTGATGCCATTTTTTCAGTGTACTTCCTTTGGGAAATGGACACTGAGTGAGAAAAGCCCAGCCAGTGATTATGAAGTGTTCCTGTTGGCATTGTTAATCTGCAGTCACTTTCCAGGCAAAAAGCCTTTTAGATAAAGTAGCGTTTCCATCCAAACAACCTGGACCAGCTTAGGTGGGGAAGGGCGACGGGGCAGAATAGCCGACCAAGTCTTTGTTCTATTTAAAGCATTCCAATAAGACTTCAACCACGGAGTATGGCAAGAGAACTGATCACAGGGGAAAATGCAATTAAAATACCTTCCTGCATTTTGCAGCCACAAAATCATTGGCAAATCTCTGTAATCTGGCTTTGCTGAAGTGGAGGGCATGAGTCAATGCACCAGGAAAGAGTTTTAGCTAAGTACTTTTCAAGTTAATAACCTTGCTCAGGGACAGTTCAGAGCCTTTTATACTTTCCCTCACAGAAACTGGGATTCACAAGTGATTTTTCTTACTGCCCCTTGCTTCCACTGCAGTGCTGAAACCTTCAAGAGACTCAGTTCAGTGACTGGGTACACCAGTTCAGATGCAGCAGACAGGCAAAGTGAAGCTTCAGGTTGATAAGAGATTCTGTCACCTTTTTTTTTTTTTTTTTTTTAACCTTTAGGTTTGTTTCTGTCCCTTAATAGGAGACTGTTTTTGTAGATTACAAATGAACTTTGAGCAAGACCAGCAAGCACAGCCACCCAGCCTGAAGCAAGAAGAGCCTTCAGGCGGGTGTTTGTAGACTGCCCTTAGAAGGGCTCCCTGGACACGGAAAGGCAGTTCGTTAGCAGTGGTCTGTACATCACCGCTGCTATCTTGTTGATAGCATCCTTGTCTCCAGCCTTCTTTGCCCCAGTCTAACGCGAACTGGAATTCAGACAGAAGTAATAACCAGAGAGGGATTCTCATTCATTTTTTCATCTCCTTCCAAATTCCCTGCTGGCAAAGTTAGTTCTTAGATTGCACCTTCTACAAAAAAAGTCTTGCACTATTGCTTATGCCTGGACTGAGATCAGTCTTCCTGAGATTAGTTACTCTTTTGTGTGTGTGTCTGTACTGAAGTTGAATATTAAGATTAAAAGGAGCTCTTGGTTCTTTCTCATCAAAGAACTGAGCACCCCCTGACCCCTCACTGACCTTTAGGTGATACTTTGGGGAGTCTAAAAACTTCGAAAAAGCAAAGGCTCAAACCCATGAATGTTATTAGAATTAGATGCTGAGAAAGCCTTTGATCGGGTGGAGTGGAATTATTTGATAATAGTCTTAATACAATGCTGAATTGGAATCACTTTTGGAGGTAGATTTCTTTCTCTGTGACCTATAGCAGATGTCAGGATTAATGTAGACAAGTGAAAAGTTTTGTTATTTTCTGCAAGTATTTATAACACAGGCATATTTTATCATAAAGCTAACGAAAAGGTTTTTAGCAGGAAGATTACTAAGGTTACCATGCCGCCGAGATGATCATACCTCGCTATTGCAAATGTAACTTGAAACGTTACCTTCCTGAAGAGATGAAAAAGATTTGGGTACGTAGTGGTTGAGACAATAAACTCTGGGACAGAACGGTAATGGAGAAATGAATGCATCAAATTAAAACTTGGCAAGAGAGGCAAAATAAAAAACCTTGGGGTTTTTTCCCCCCTAAATTTTTAGAAGACACATTCTCCAGATGTAAGGAAATGAATCATTAGAGAGTAAACCTGGCATTATCCCTGTACTGAATCTGAGGAATGAAGCTCACTCAGGGCTGCTTTTTCTTTGAGGATGGCAAACATTAGACGATTTATGTGAGAAATTTTAAGAGAATTTTTTTCCCCTAAGATTTCATGGATTCCCTTGTTCCAGGATAAAAATAAAGTTTTGTGGGCTTTCTGTTTGGTTCTCTTTTTTTTTTCCAGGAAGTGTCACTGTAAATCAAACTTCTAAAATATTTTCCAAAAATGCGTTGTCTTACTGTTGGTTCCTCACTACAATCAGCGTAACTTTTCTGCTGCTTGTTTCAGTGCCTATTTGATATCTCCTGAAACCATCAAGGGGAGGAAAAAGCCCTATTTGAACTTTACCCTGTGATGTAATATCTCTTTGTTTGTATTCCAAAATTTTATAGGCCTGCTTTGCTATTGTGCCTTATTGGAAACTCATGCCTTATTTACCATTATTGTCTTTTCAATATTTCTGCTTCTTAAGATTCCTCCTCCTCTTCAACATTTGTTTCAAATGATTTTGTTCTGCAAAGGTATGCACTTGCCTTTTTGAAGGGAACTGGCACGGCGCTGCGATCTACCCATTTTTCTGATTCTCTTGGTCTCTGTCATGAGCTGTATGTTGTCCAAGAGACATGTTTGCAAAGTATATTAGTTAAGAGTCTGCAGATCTCAAATGTCTGGCAGGCACGAATGATGCAAACCGGTTTAGAGACAGGAGAACACAGGCTTGCGCTTTCGTTTACTTGTGAAACAGTAAAAATGAAGAAGTGAATGAGGAAGACAGTCCATTCGAAAGACATACGATACTCTGCTAAAGTCAATCCTGAAGCACAGTGCTGCTGTATTTTTAATGCATTTGCAAAGTTTCATCTGCAAATTTCATTAATATACTCCTGTAGATCCAGGATGGCTTCTCCTCAGGAGTCTCTACTTTCTGGATCATAAAGTTGTCTTCACTATAATTTAGGAACCTCTGCGATGATGCATGTTCAGCTGTATTTGTTACTCAACAGATGTCTGGGTAGTTAAATTCCTCCATGAGCCTTTATCAGTACTTCTATTCTGGGATTCCCAACTGGTTCAAGATGTACCTCTCCTCGTCGGCAGCAGCACCACTGCTCGGGGATCAATACGCACAGCTTGGGTCAGGCTTGTTCAGCCTGGATCTCCATGCCCTGACCACCACCACCAGCATTGCTGCTCTGGTTGGCCGTGTCAGCTTGGAGTCAACGTGTTGTTGGTTCCGGCTCAAGAAGGGCTGGGTGATGGGGGCAGCTGGGGACAGGTCCCACGTTCGTCATCCTCCAGACCATCTGCTGTGGTAACTGTCACTGCTCTTCCTGTGGGGCTGCCGCCTGGGCTTGCTGCTCCTCCATAAATTTCGACACCACCTGCTGCTCTCGCCATTCCTTCATATATTACATCTACAACAGAAGCTCGAAAACACGCGCTGCTCACACTTCATTTAAACAGCTACCTTCCTGACATAACGTGATGATTCCCAAGCTGCCCCTTCCAGCGGTTTGGTTTCAATAAAACAGGCGTGATAACAAGTTAACAACACTGAGGGTGAACATGTCTTCAGACCTAGGCTGGGCTCTTCCGCTGCCCCGGCCGCCCTTCCTGCTCCTGGGCCATCTCTTGTCTTGGAGAACCCCTTGTGCCTGCCTTGGCCGCCGGTTTCAAGGGCTCAGCAGGATACATCTAACCTTCTGCCAGGAGGATCAACACCTGATAGCAGTGTGGGAAAGTTTTAGGCAAATGATGCCAGCCTGCTCTCTTCCCTTAGGCTACTTCTTCGCATTACATACTAAGGAGCTTTCCCTAGAGCTGGTCAAAGAATAAAATAATAATCTGATTTGCAACTAGAAGTGCTGAACCTGGATTGCTATGATTCGCAGAGTCAAAATATTAGTTATTAATGAGTATTCAGCCTACTGCTGGGTATCTGTGAAAATGCTCCCAAACCCTCAGAGTTTAAGGAATTTTAGGCTCAGTGTATTCAGCCAGGAATTCGCATGTTGTCAGTCTTCCATCTAGAAGTATTTGTCATCCAGAGACCAGAAAAAATCCCAGCCGCTTTTTGGTTTTCTGAGCAATCAGAAATGAATAAACAGTCAAAATAAATGGTTTATTTTGAGTAAGCTGAAAAGCAATTGTTCTCCACCTGCACTGGCTGTGCACTCGTATGTATTAAATTTACAGGTGTCGGAACTGGTTTGCAAAACATTTCTTATTAAAAGGAGGATTATATTTCCACCTCCAGCAAAGGCACAGCTAAACTCTGCTGTAATTTCAACTAGTCCCGTTCTGCACTGCAGCAATGGGTGAAGTTTCTCCTCTGGCATGGGAAGTTTTGACTCTGTTACGGGCACCTTTCACTTTGTCTGAAGCCAAAGCGCTTCCTTCTCCCACTGAACACGGGCAAGGAAGGAAGGAGGTGAGATGGTATCATGTGAATATCCCCATCAGTTTGGGGATTTTTGCCCCTCTGCTGATTTTTCTTCCCAGCCATTTAGACTACGCTGATAAAAGGCAGGATGTGTTTCAGGACACTACTTGCCATTTAAAAAGAAGATAAAGTGCAACCAAAAATAATCATTTCTTCCTTTTCAACAACTAAATTGATCTCCTTCAAGAATCTGACTTCTTCTGGCTAGCTAGCAAATATAAAGTCAAACACCTGTTTACCAGACACAGAGCTATGTGTCTGCTGTTGCCGATCCATCTGTGGAACATAAACATAACTTTCACCAGCTGCTGCTTTTAGCATGGGCTGGTAATGGAAGCCATTATAGAGCATATCAACAACATACTTTCCTAATAATCATGGGCCAGAGCATCACAGGGTGTAAACTGGCAGAGCCTCACAGAAGGTGATTCTGATTTACACCATCACGGGACCCCACCCGGCTGTTTTTGTTTTCTTCACACTCTTCCCCTTTTAGCACCCTTACTTTCCTAGTTTCTAGTTTGTGTCCGTTTATTTCCATTATATTATACTAATGACATAACATGTTGTGGAATAACTCCTGGGCCAGGCTCAAGTAGTGATGGCTAATTACCTTGGGTAATGTACAGCCTCGATATTAATGACTCCAAGAAAAGCTCTGCAGATCCAGAGCGTGGATACTGCAGAGACTTAACTGGATTTGAGCCAAACGCCCCGTTCCTGTAAACAGGCTCAACTCCACTGACTCGGGGAGAATTGCGCCTGCTTTTGTTCGTTGCAGATGTGCTGTTGGTGATTCACAAAATCACGCCCAACCACATCCACGCTCTTTAGGCTGAAGTCGAGCTTGAAATCGCACAGCGCAAACAGCGGATTCCTTTTCATCTGGCAAGAAGGCTGGCGTGTTACGACCATAATTAAATTGCCAATAGACCCCCTTATCTCTCAGGCTGCTCCAGGATGCAGTAATGAGGCTCTGCTCTTGATGAGCATCAACATACCTCTTTCCCTGTGTCACATCAGTTAGGTAGGTCAGGATCTTGATGGTGACCCGAGACAACATTCGTCCTATGACCAGGCAGTTCATTTTCCTTTCAGTGTAAAGGGCAGAAAGGCCACAGGACTTTTCAACTCTTCATTTTCCAGTCAGGAGACAATCTGAAACTCAGAAAGGAGACTCCATTAGTACCTGAGGCTCTTAAATGTGAAAACATCCAGCTTTAGGGATGTCAAATTTGGGTAAGCTCGTCCTGCTGAGTTCAGCCCAGAAATGGCAGCAGTCCCTGAGACCTACCTATGAGAATTCACTCTCCTCTTAGTGATTTTGTAACATACGCTAAACACTGAAAGGTGCTTCCCAGCACTTCTGCAATTGCAAAAATCAACGCTCACCTCTAATATATTCCGACTTAAAGTGTGCAGCCTTGTTTAAAATGCACTGCTAAAGCATATATTTTCATGTATCGTTATGTCTAAATGCATGATAACCAGGTTGAAAATCAAATTATCCGTGTTAAGGTGAATATTACAATGTGACTACTGCCTGCTGTGCTGCGAATGAATCTTGTAAACACAATCAAATCTCTCCCTTCCTCTCCCTCTCACACAGAGAGAGAGACACATGCACGCCCTTGCACGAGAAAAGAGATTCTTCACCTTCTGCCATCGTATTGTCACAGCAGCTCATGTTTATTGTGAATGACATCTTCAGCTACAACTCAGCATGAGCTCCGGTATGCTGGAGCTGAACATCCTACCAAGAAAATCAGCAGTGACATTAAAGTTGTTTCATGAATAATGAAAAAATAAATATCACATTTACTGTAGGTACACAAAATGCTTTGTTTAACTAAAAGCATTTGCAGAGAAATTCCAACTCTCTCAGGGTAGATAATTTTATTAACTGTGGGTAGAGAACTTGTTTAGAGGGAGCTTTTTTCATTATATTGGTAATTTTCTCAGTTATACAAATGAGAGAACATGTGATCAGTACTATTAGTAGGTACAGACTTACCTTTTACAAAATTCTAAACTCTCAGAAAATTAAAAACCAGCAAATCCTTCATGCTTGCAGCCAGTGAATCTTTCAGCCACTTACGTCCTGCATAAGGAGCTTTAAATACATCTCCCAAGTCCAAATTTGTGTAACAAGTTTTAATCATTTATGGGGGGAAAAATGCTTCAGAGACAGTAATGCAATTATATATGTGTGTAATGCAAAAGTGAATTAAATTGTCTCGATGCCATACAAGGCAAGCTTATTACAGGATCCGAGCAAAAGACGCTCAAAACACGACTGCACTGCGTCCAGAGTTTTGCTGGCAGCAGCAGCGCGTGTTCCTGCCAGCTGTCAGAAGTTCATAATCACAAATTTCAGGGAGAAGAAAGAAGCCTACTTTGAATTACGGGGTTACAGTGACCAGAGATTTATATAAAAGTTATTTGCAGTGGAAATGCTATATTTTGTCCTATTAAGGATTGAGCAAATACACTTCTTACGTAGCATTAATGTGTCAGGCAAAAGTGAAATCTTTCAAAGATTTCAGGCTTTGTGCTAGACTGAAACTGCTGTTCCTAAAATGCAATGGCTTTTAATGAAATGCAAATATACTTGCTTCCAGAACTGGAAAACATTCTCACTGCTGTCCCTTAAATAAATAAATAAAAAAAATAAAAAAAAAAGGGCTGCTATTCCCCATTCTTTGGAATGTTTCATCCATATTCATAGCAAGAACCCTGAGAAATGTTCCAAAGTGCCAAGAAGTATGAAAACTAATACCAAACACATTGTCAATATCCTACTCACTGTTGCTTATGAACTTATCAGCATGGAAATAGTTATTCTCAGTAGAACTTTCTGAATGGCAAACATAAATAATCAGCTTCATAAATAGTCCAACTAGTAAATACAGGCTTAATATTAGTGATTTAAAAAACCTACTTGCTCCGACAAAGAAGGTGAACAAATTTGGTTTTTAGCTTTCAATAATCATGTCTTTTCCATAAACCTAGGTCTCCTATTTTTTATATAGAGCAGTATACTTTATGACTTCTTTCTTGTGAGTTCAAGTTGCCTGTATTTGCTATTCATAGAGAAATGCTCATTTCCTGTTTAAAAACACACACGTATTTACTCTTATTTGTTTAACAACATTCTAAATGGCAGTTACAAAAAGAGCAGTAAACAGAAATAGTCTGCCTTATTGGTACTTGTACACAAAGGCTCTGCTCCTTCTTATTCTTTACCTTTAAGCAAATGGAAAATTGGTTGGTTGGTTGTTTTTTTTTTCTTTTCTTTTTCTTTTCAACATGCCAATGCTTGCAGAAAAAAACCACAACCCCCCAAGATAATTCTAAGGTATGTTATCTCTTTAGGTTTCCACTACTGTCAGGTGGGCTTAGGCAGGTGGTTTAGAGCTCCTCCTTCCTTGCTGCAAGGCCAGACCATGAATTGAGAGAGGGCTAACACCGAGATATGACACGCAGGAAAAGGTGCATCAAGTATCCCTTGTCACGCAGTCAAAAGAGGTAAAAGTAAGTAAATGTACGAGCAAGTCAAACCCGTGTGTTGACAGGGAACGTGTCAGTCAATAGCAGTGCAAGCTGTGTTTCTAGCTATTATACAAGAAAGGTAAAAGTATTCTACTAGGTCACTTAGTTACTTCAACCAGATGGAATCCAAAATGTTCAGAAAATTAAAAATCCATTTATTCCTCCAAAGTTGCATTCCATCTGTTTTCAGACATTTATGGAATCTTTTTGCATACAGGATATGGCAACCACTGGTGCCTTGGAAATATTTCTTCCCCGTGCGGCTCACAGAAAGTCATGCTGAATATAAATGGCACTGGAGCAAGCCCTTTTTTCAGGTGCTCTTACTCCTCTTAAAAATATAGGAAACCCTAGTCTTGTTTTAAATACAGGAATCATAAAATCCAGTGTATTATTATCTGCAAAAATGCAACAGGAACTTTTAATCTAGAAAAAAAACCCAACAAAAATCAGGCCATTCCCTGCTCTTTCCACCTTGAAAATTTCAACTTTCCTGCCAGTCTGTTTCTCATTTTCAGCTTGTGGAGACAATAAGAATGATTCAGATGCTATGAAGGAATGCAGCCTGGCATGTAGTGATCTCCACCCTGAAGATAAAAGTGACAAAATTACCCCAGGAGTTATGAGCTCTAGTCTTAATCAATCATTTTTCAAGAAATATTTTATTTCATTCAAATACATACTGTGCCTAGATCTAACTGGGGTATGGTCCCCTTCCTTCTTGCCTTGTCCTCAGCATCTTCAGCTTCATCAAATGGAAGGATATCATCTGGCATGCAGGCCAGGCCAAATTTTCTGCGTATGACACAAACATCCACTTTTCCTCTGTTTCCTCAGGACCTTCTTTCCTTCACAGCCAGTGGCTCATACAACAGTTCAGCATCAATAAGCATTATCCTGCTTGGTGCAGAGAATATTTTATCCCCCAGTGAAGCTCACCCATAAGGTAAGTACAGGCTGTATCTATATTGTCAGCTAAGTTATAGTGCCACTCCTCTCCTGATCACCCACAGCTCACGTTAAATCACTCCCAGCTTCTGCGTCGGAAGGAGCCAACAGCATCCCTCCCAGCTGAGAGACATCCAGCACCTATCTCTGCCCCAGGACTATTTCTTACAGGTGAAAACCACACCAGGTGGTGATCTTAGAGAGTGCTCCAACACTACCTCAGCTGGCCTTTGCACCATAAACACCTTTCATGCCCTTATGCCAAGGCCCAGATGATTTCCCAGTACGTGACTCAGGGGGATGCGTGTCTTCTCTGTTATCTATATCTGTGTTTTTTTCACCTCTCCAAATCATTTGGGTAACTGGCAGGTGACTGTCACACGGAAAGACAAAGCACTCAAAAATCCCAAGGCAGCACATCAAAAAGCAGAGAACTGGCTTTTAAGCGTAAGACTGCATTTAAAAAAAAAAGATGCTGAAAATCACAAATGGTGGATGATTTGTTTCAGTCTTTGCGTTTTGTTTTGAATGTCGGGTCATGTCTTCACATTTTCTTCTGCAACCCCAAGGGCAGGAAAAAAAAAAGGAAGTTAATATTCATACTTAGTCTCATGCCATCCAAAGCTGACACTTTCAAAAGAAAAAAACCACACACAAATTCAGTGAAGGAATTGCAAGACTGTTACTGAAAACTGGTACCAGTGACACCAAGGTCTACCATAAGAAGCCCGCACTTTTCATCACTCCAGATTTGAAATCCACCAGGTCTGACTCTGGGGTTGAGGACCACATGCTAAAAGACCACATACAATCGGCAGGAGATCCAGAGACTTGATTTCCTCCCCTTTTGGACAAATATTCTCCTTCATTCATTGGGAAAGCTGGCACTGAGGAAGCCTGCTGCCCAAGATGGACAAAACAGAAGTGGCAAAGCAGCAAAACTGGAAAAAACCCAAGCGGTGCAAGAAGGGCGGCCGAGGAGCATCCTGAGAGCACATCCGTCCATCGGCATGAGGCAGGCACCCATCCCCCTGGTGTCAGCTTCTGTCTGCACAAATAAAACACCTCTCTCTCAAGAGTTAAAACTAATAAAAGGTTGCCTTTGATTACACAGAGGATTGGACCCACATCTCCCTATCAGCCGGAGCGCCTGCACTGCTCCTCTTCCGCTTCACCCATCCCCTGCTAAGTTTAGAAGAAAAGGCAACAGCTGTGGCTACTGACAGAACAAGGCTGGCAGCTGTAAAACTGAGATGCCACATTTCAGTATATAATTTTCTTTCCGCAGTGTCTCTCCCTAACTTTCCTCTTTAAGAGGCACTTAAAATCCATGTGTCTGACTCAATTATTGTTATTGTAGCTATGGAACAGAATGTGATGCTGATGAGGGCCTACCTGTCTAGTTAGCTTCCCTTTCTGGATGCTTTCCTTCTTTGATTCACCATTGCTTGTGACACATGTATTGTCTAAACTATGTTCGTGAACAAGTCTCTAATACATTCAATGGAAGGAGGTGAAAAATCTGAGAATGGCGCATCAGTTGCATGCATAAATCCACGCGCTAACTTTAAATGCCCTATTTCTGAGAAATATCTTATCCAGAAAGCCTGATTTTGTTGCAAATTAAGAATAAAATTTGCAGTAAAATTAAGAATACGATTTCTTTTGCCTCCCTTGATTAGGAGAGCACTGACATTGCATAAATGCTCTATCTTTATGAACTCATCTAGAGATTCTGTGTTCCTTCAGCATTCAGTACATTATCAAATCATATCCAAAGCACTATGAATTCATGCCCCAGAGGGCATGAACCCAAATTTAAAGTCATCATCATTCTGTATATTTTCTGCTTGGTTGAAGGTTTTATGATACAGGCTGAATGTCTTTTCAGGACAATCCTAAAAATAAGCTAATGCAGTGGGGACTGAATTTATTGGACGTGTACGCTCACCTTCAGCTGATGTTCTCCCTAGGTCAGTTCTCATGTGATTGGCAAGGGATCGTGACAGCTTGTATCTTCCTATGAGAAACCTGTGTAGACACTGGTAATTAGAACTGCCACTCAGTCCTCCCTGACAACAGCTACTGCACTGGCTCGGCCTCTGAACTAGCTACTGCCTCTGGAAAATCCTGTTTCCCAGTGTCTTCTCCTCCGTAGGCACATACCTAATTGCATGTAAACATCCTGTAATTTATTGTGTGACACAAAAACATTGGTACCTTCAAGCTGAAAATACAGTGCTGGATAAATACCGAAACCCCACGATTCCGAAGTGTCACCCGCAATGTAGCTCTCCAGCTGCCTTCCCCAGCCGGCTGCTGAACCAAGGACACCTCCTCAGTAATGGAAAATCCGAGAAGGGTCTCAGTCTCTTTTTTAAGGATCCTAATCCTTAGTCAAAGTCAAGAGTGTTGAGGCTTGTAAGTCGGTTCAGTTTTGGAAAAAGGAATACTTCATTTCCATTTGAAAATATCAGTGCATGTTGTCTGTAGTACTCTACTTTGATCAGCATGAGAATAAAAAGGCTCAATTACCTATTGGTCTATTTTTACCCATAATTGATTTCTTCATACACTGTTAATGACTGCAACTAAAAAAAAAAAAAAAAAACCAAAGAAAGAAAACGAAAGAGAAGTGATGCAATAGGAAAATGAACATGAGGCATTTCCAGTTCACAGCCATGTTTGCGAGACCAAGGATAAGGCAAGATGTTTGGAAATATTTCCCAATGAAAATGAGGCTGAAATATTCCCTTGTACAAGGAGACCTGTTCTCGGCTTTGCTGCAGTTTGGAGGTATCATTTCAGATACAGCTTCCTTCTCTTGAAACGGGCTAACAACAGAGCTGTAGTTTCCATGCGCAGTGCCCAGTCATTTAGATCTCATCGTGTTGAACAGCATCTTTTTTTCCCACAGTAGCAAAGAAAAGAGCCAGAGTGAGGCGGTCAGGAATTGCTGAGATCCAGGGTTGAAAAGGCAGTGAAATCTAACCTCCAGACCATGGAAATCAGTGGAAATTGACTTAAAAACTGTTGATCTCAGTGGTTTGGGGATCAAAGTTTAGGAGAACAAACTTACCACACGAAGGCAAGTCTGTTTTCCAAGAGCAGTGCTTGACTTCTTGACAGGAGCAGCCTGTCGAAGAGCAGCAGACTGGTCCTCTAGGGCAAACCTAGACTGAAGGGTTGTAGGGTTGTACATAGTTGTAGGTGTCCAGGTGCATTTCAGGGAAGGAGATCCCCCTCTGCTCTCCCCATAGCTTGTTCAAGACAACAAGGAGGATGTTGTGGTTTACCCTTGTGATTAAGCAGAAAATATTGTGCACCAGACCAGGTGTGCAGACCCCTGAGGAGCAAGGAAGCCAGGCTGTGTGGGAAGGGGCAGCCACAGGGACCTGATTCTGCTTCCTCCCCCTTCCCACTCCACCAGCACCAAGCCTGCTGGCTACGGGGATTTCAGGCACGTCATGCAGAATCACACACAGAGCACTGAGCATGCCAGAGCTGGAAGGCATTGCAACCATGGCAGTGCTGAGTTCATTTTCCCAGTAACCAACCAGCCTAAGAGCACGGCACAGTGTACTAAGCATCTTGGTAAAGGTTTATGCAACCACTCTTCAAAAATCAACCCAGAAATGGCAGTGCTGTGTTTTTAGACAGATAATTACAAGGGTGCTCCCATGTACGTGCTTCACAATGAACCCAGTAGTGTAATTCTGCAATGGGTCAGGCATTACCGAGTGAATAGTTACATTTCCTTTTTAGACTTCTATTGCAGCATGGTAGCAGCGTAGTTGTGCTGTATTTGGGTAATGCTTCAGCACAGTGCACAGGGGAGTCGGTGTGGAGCTCTGTCCCTGTTCACGGACACTTCTTGTTGAAGCATCTGCCCACCACAGACATGACACAGCCTTCACTGTTATCACCGTTAAACTATCTGTTCCCTGCATTCCAAAGTCCCACTAAATTCAACACCAGGCCCACAGAAATCTACTCCGTGAACTGCGACCAGCTTTCAGAGGATGCACAACCCAACGTGCCGGTAGTGCCAAGCTCATCCAAGATAGCCCATAACCCTCTTCTCAGGGATGCTGAGGAAAACAATGTTCATAAGTAAGTAGCAAAGTACGAACTGTTAATCTGTGGGAAAATGCATTTTAGAAATGCTACAGAAAGCTCAGAACATCTTATTGCAATCCCAGGCAACACAGGCGGAAGATGAAATCTAAAGGAAACGACGACATCTTAAGCACTGAAATATGGTTATGGCAGCCAAGTAATTAGAACCCTGCCCTTTCGGACAGCACGCAGCATCACTGTGCTTAAGAGCTCATGGTGTCCACAGTATTCCAATTTTGATATAAATAAGCTTTTGCTTATTCCTCTCCCCCCCCCCCCTCTTCACTACTGTGTAATAATCTGGATACTAGTTTTCCACGTGCTAGTAGAACAGGTACCTTCTGAGAAAAATATTCTGAATTAAAGATGGCTGCAGTTTTATTTTTTTTTAATGTAACTGTTTAGCTATTAGCAGTGGCTGATTAATGGAAAAGTCTGTTTTAGAGAAATTTGTGAGCTATTCCTTTTCAGAGTTGTTCCAGTCTGCCACTCCCCCCAATGACTCTCTATCCCAGCTCCAGCCTTTCCTGCTCCTTATTGATGCGGTAAACGAACTGCAGTGTGTACCCAATAGGCACCAGCAGTCAATGCCTAATTACATCTGAGCCCATTTCAGTTCAGGTTTGATTCTAGAAACCTTATGGAACTTAAGAAGTGCCTTGTTTCCACTGGTGCCATCACGAATATCAGCATCTGTTCTAGCAGGAGAAGCCCAGCACCGTTCTGAAGGTCTGCAATGGCACAAAGGATGATTAAGCTGGTACCCTGGAAATGTTCTTGGTTTACATAATAGAAAGACAGCTGGAAAATAATTCTTGCCGAACCTGAGTAAAAATATGTTTGCAACATCATTAATGTATTCTATTTCCTGCAACTGAAAGGCAATTTGATAAATCATCCTTTGCCATAGTGCCACTAATTGCAATGGATTCTGAAAAAACATCCCAAAAGAATTTTTTCAGAAAAGCCACAAATCCTGAAGGTACACTGCTGGCAAGCCCTCGAGTGTTTATATTACAAGCCAAGCAATTTAAATAATCCCCAAGTTCATTACGTCCAGCTAGATGCTCAGGAGAGGTCTTCTCTTCCACTGGTTTCCAGGAATACACCAATATAGAACGTCTTGTTTTTCACAACTGATAGGTTTTGGGCGGCTGGGACTAAATTACAGTAGCAGGATTTTTAAGAACTGCGGAAAAGACTGTAAAACTTTCTGCCCCTTATTAACTACTGTGTGACTATTAGGTTTATGGGCAACGTTAATGTTGCAGCATAGGAACAAAAACATTGTAAATGGTCTCCAAAATGTTGGGAAGCAATTTTCCCCAAGAGAGGCAAGGGGCCCTTCCAATCCCGGTAAGGTATGGAAAAGGTCATGGGGCACACATCTAAAACTAGATTAAACTCTCTGTTGCTAAGTAATTAAACCTAATTGTAAACCTGTGCAAGTGCTAATTTTAAGACTGAGCTCCCTGTTCAGAGCTCCAAAATCTCTACTGAAAGTTCATGGAAAATGAAAACTGCCTCTTTAAAAGAAATCAGCTTGCAGCTCCCCAGAACGCAGCCCCCGGGCAAGTGGTTCAAAATATGATTTTTATAAACAAATCTGACATAGCAAACTTAATGCAAAACCCTATGCATATAACATCACTTATGTGTGCAACTCGTTTAAATTATAGCTGTAGAGAGAAGGAAATAAAACTGGCATATTAACCTTTGGCACAACAGTGCTCACATAGTAGCGATGTTCAGCAGCAGATGATATTATTGTGACTCCCACTAGTATTGTCATAGTGAAGGGTCTGTCAGAATTCATGTTCGAAACCTCCACAGTCAGAGTTTATTAATTCAGCCACGAGCACCCATTCCAGACTTACCTTGGCATGTGCAGTCTTAAGAGCAAAATCTTCTTTTATTGCAACTTTCCTTTCCCCATCACCACTGTATTTAAAGTCGCTGAATGAAAAAAAAAAAAAAGACCAGAAATTCATGAAATACAGTATTTCCACACCACCATCATATTTGAAAAACACTGAATGCAAAAATAAAATAAACCAGAAAGTAACGAAATATAGCATTCCATGACTTATTGCCATCAGCTCACTGGATGCCTGGCTACTTAAATGTCCTTTTCAAAGAACAGTCTGCTAATTCTTCCTCGAGAGAGAGGACCCATCAAAAGGACAAGCTAAATGCATAAGCAAGACAGATTAAAAAAACCGCTTACAAATGAAACTTAAAACATTCTCAGAGATTTTTTTTTTTTGTGAATGCTCCACATTACTGAATACATTCCTACATAACTATCAAAAGCATCACATAAAAGGAGCCTTCTTTGTTAAATACTGACTTAGAGCGAGTAGCTTTGGCGGTGTCACTCAGGCTTTGATGTACATCTCAGCTGGTCTATATGCTCCAAAGCATTTTGGTCAAAAGTTTCAGCCACAGGACTGACACAACAGGTTGGGGTGTCCTTTGATTTGATTTCTTCAAGCACGTTGAAAAGGATAAATGGTTCGTTACGTATGAAGGCCACGAGGCTTACCGGTGGGTAAGGCTGGTTTCACCTGGAGGACAGCTGGCCTGCAGAGTGACGGCGAAGGGAGGCACAACCCAGCGCAGGTCCCAGTGAGGACACTGCTTGGCTCCTTCTTTCAGAGAGTGAGTCCTGAAAGGAAAAGCATTAAGCCAAAAATGTCAGAGCTAAACAAGTCTATGAATTTGTCATCAAGCAAACCAATCCCAAGAGACGGTAAGTCTGACAGCAGGACACATTTTGGAGACCCACTGCACTTCCCTTGGCCAGGCGATGGATGTGGAACAAGCACAGCCCTGCTGCTGGGCTGGAAGGTACCACGGCTGAACAACCAGCCAGGCATCTGCAAAACCGTTAGACTGGAGCAAAGGTACTTTCCCAAAATATCACAGGGCCATAGCAAGACACATTTATAGACAGGTAGGTAGGTAGTAGATTTACAGACAGAGAGATAGATTGGTTTAAGCAATCCTGACTTCCTCTACTTTGTGGAAGAACACCGAGAGCCACCTTTTATTTCCCCAATCCCTTCTACCAGCCCTTGGGCCAAGCCGCACCACGGGCAGTGCTAAGCAAAGGAATCCACGATGTACTCGTGGTATTGTGGGATTAAGAATGTGACGTCTTTTCTATCCTTACTTCCACCAATAAAACTGGGACGAACCAGGACTGCAGAAGCTGCTGTGCAAGCTGTGCCCAGCCCAGAGCCAGAGCTCAGTGCACGTGAAGCAAAAGGGGAAAAAAAAAAGAGAGACCTTGAGTACCAAAAATAAGCTGCGAAGAAACTTAATCCTCAAAGGTCAGATGTACATCTGAAAGGCCCAGGCCAGGCCTTTGTATCAGAATGTTACAACATTAGCCCTAATGACTTAATAGTTTTGCCCTTGATTTATGTCAACAGAAGCCTATCTTACTATGTGGTAAATTAGTTGCTTCCAGCCTACTCCTGACTCCTAGGTGATGGGAAGACAGACGTACTTCTAGCAAAATTAGAAATGTAACCTAGTGCCCTAGCAGTGTTGCTTAATAGTATTTAGCAGCATTTTGACTTTTGTACAAGTACATGAGTAAAGGAAAGCTGGACACGGCGTGGGGGAAAGAAGCTACCAGGTCTGGCATCCGGGAGCCAAAGGAAAGGCAGGCATCTCCATCGCATTCTGTTGTGCGGTGTCATCAAAGGTCAGCGTCTGCTGCAGATACCGAGGGATAATGAGCTAGGGTCAAGCGTAATGATGGTAGGCTCTAGGTAACAGAGGATGCTTTCTTATGCTCCTTCCTTCTCCCAGGGAAGTCTGCATCCTGTACAGACTTTCTTCACATCCACGCAGAAAGAGTTTCCAAGCCTGGCACAGCACAAAGCCACCACGTGACCAAGGAACGTTAGCACCCACCTATTCACCTATTGCACAAACCAAGGACAACCAGTAGTTTCTAAAGAAGTTACTGTTACCGGGCAGTCGTCTCATGCTATTTAAACCAAGAAATTCCTTATTTTCTGATTTATCTAGAAGGCTTTGTTTCACATCTGTCCTAAAAACCTGTCTCCTGTCAGCTAGACAAAGGGTTACTTTTCACAGTAAATGCAGAAGAAGAGACAGACATGCTTACACGGTTATGTAAGTCTTCTTTAAGGAGCCTTACAGGCAAGTAAGACGCAGCTCCAGACACTAGACTTTTAAATCATTTAAAGCTGACATAAGCTGATCCTAGGCACAGGTTATAATCATGTTTTTCCTTTTCAGCTCTGACAATTACAAATTGTTTGCATTAGCTCCACGAGTATTCCTATTCAGCGGTATTGTCAAAGTCCATTCATCCCAGTCTCCTAACAGCACACCAATCCTTTGCTTTGCCAGCTTCCATCCATAACCTTCATCCAACTGTTACCAACCACATGGCGGGGGGCAGGAGAGATCTACAGCCTGCAAAGAAACCCCTCAGCTGCAATCTGGGGTAGCCGCAGTTTCCCATGTTTCAATGTGGTTTTCAGACCATCTCAGCTTGACAGGAAGAAGCCTGGCATCCTCTGAGCATGTTGCACTTGTAACCTTTGAAGATGTTCAAAAGAAAAGGAAAAAAAAAAACAAACCAAAAAACCCAAAAGGTCTTAAGCATTTTGCATGAAGTTGCATGAAAAGTCTTGGGGCCTAACTTGACTGGAACTGTTTTAAGTACTTCTCTACTACAGCAGCGGTGCGTCATATGAAAGGCTTTGTTTGGCATCTATCCACAGTTATAAATAAAAAACATATTTATCTTTGGTCATGCATATAATTTAAAAGTCGGACAGAAGAAACCTTTTTTCTCCTTTTAAATCTGTAGCAAGCCCAAGATAAATTCTTATAAATTATTTCTTTTAAAAGGAGGAAAAGAAAAAAAACAATAACAAAATAGCTTGGCTATTTGGAAATCTGGAAAACAGATTATTTCTTTGGATGGAACAAAGTGTGTGTATGTGTCATCATGACTTTAAACAGTTCCACAGTTCCCCATGGAAATACTTAATTGAAGCTAATAAGATGTGGAGTTATCAGTGGTTTGCCATGATAGATTTCATATGGTCTCTCCAAGATGTTTTACCTTCTTTAAAACTGACTGACCCAAGATCGTGTGATCTGAGCAGCAAGCGCCACAGACACTAAATCTGAGTGAAACCCAGACAGGAGTTTGGGCAACCCCCTTATAACTCCAACCTCTAGGCAACACAAACACTTACACTTCTGATGTGTAGCACGTGTGACAACCTCCCATAGAAAGCTTCAAATGACAGACTTGTTTGCCCCTTAACACTTGCAGCATGGGTCAGAAGTCTTTTCTTTTGGCATCACAAAATCAGGAAAGAAAAGTATTGTCAGCAGACTACAGATCCCAGCACAAATCTTCCCCCAGTTACCATGCCTCACCAGGTGATCCTACAAGATCACCCCCCTGACACTGCAGAGGACCAGGTCTACCTTCTTCCATTAAGCAGATTAGTCGACCATGAGCAGTACACGCTAAGAAAATTTTTTACTGGTTAAAACAATTTAAAAAAATCATGCCATTCTTACATCTCAGTTTAGAAAAGTAAATCCCTGCTGTATTTGGGATGAATATATACTATCTGGAGAGAGTAGTACATTCTTAACCATAAGCACGTATCTACACAACCTAATGGAGATCCACTAAAGCTTTCGGTACGTGCAGAAATAGGTTATCTGGCACCTGCAAAGTGCAATCTCAAAATAAATTCGGCTTGAGCCAATGTATCTGTGTCACTATACATGATTAAACCACTCCAAAGTTTATGGAGGAGGACAGGCTTTTCCTATACTGATAGCAGCAGTGTTTATGAAGGACTTTGGGTAGGGGTAATCTGCATAACTTCGGCATTCGTTTCACACTTGAATTTTAGGGAATTAAACTGCCTTCCTAAAATCGGCCAAAATTAAGCAGCTTATCATTATTTTCCTTCAGGAAGAGAAATTTGTAGGCTTTCCTGGCATAACCGCCTTTTGCCTTCAGCAATATTTCTTTTTTTCCTGAAAACTTATTCCCTGTGCCTGCAAATGCATCCACTGCATATGTTTCTTTTTAATGTTAATATTCCTTTCGAATATACCATCCCCACTGATCAAGTCAAGCACATGTCTATGGGCCTTAGGGTCAAGTTCAGTGTCCCACCTATCGGTAATTACGTCAGTCAGCAGCAAGCACAGTGCATTCATTAACCTATAAGCAACCTTGGTATTTAACTTACACTGACCAGTGTTGTATGCAGGATTAGAGAAACTGCACGCAAATGCCATGATATAAGAAATGCAAGGACACAATAAATGCCACGGGATAACGTCGTATTTGGAAACAGTTGAAGTCAACATAAAGAGTGAATCTTAAGTTGAAACAACTACTTTGGAGTTGCTTACGAGCGGGGCAGCCTGGGGAACCAACGCTCAGGATTAATACAACCTTCTTTAGGCAGTGAACAAGGTGAGCAGGAGCTCTGCATTAGTTTTCTAGCCAGCGAAGAGTAAAAGTCACCTCCTGAAGGCAATTCCCATCTTAGGGATCCAAATTCTGTGACTCATCATCGACTATACAGGGAAGCGAGGGCAGCTGAGCTCCCAAGTCAGGTGTCTTGTGTAGTTAGCAAGAAAAGAATCCAGGCTGAACTTTCTGACATATTTCTGTTACCGCTTTCCCCATAAGACAGTCTGTAACCTTATGTGTGTTCCCTAAAATGCAAAAGTGACTAAGATTTACAAGGTTAGCAATGTAGGCTGCTGTATGCAGCACGCAAACTCGGATGCTGTGGGATTCTTTATCAGTGCAAGTTTTCATCCATCTCAGCATATGGATGAACTGAGCAGAGGGGAAGCAAGCCTGATTGTAATTACATTAAGCACTTTGGCAATAAGGAAAAGTTTGTACTTGTACACAGATGGCTTTATGTTACAATGCTATAAATGTGCCAAGTTTCATGGCTTCACCACATGATGCAGGGAAGGGGCTTGATCCAAAGTCTGTGTAAACCTGCTGAAAAGCTCTCACTGATTTCAATGCATTTGTATCAGGTTTGTGATAAGGCCACTGGACACACTTGGAAAAGGGAACAGCCATTTATATGGAAGTGCAATTATTTTTAGACCATTTTTAACCCTGTTTGCCTTTTTTAGCCCGAGTCTTTGTGTTTTGGTGACTCCGTTTTCCTTTAAAGAAGTAAAAATAAATTCCAGTTCAGGTTGATTAAAATGACTTTGACTGCCCACTGTAGCTCTCATTCAAGCTGGAAACTTAAACTTCGCTGGAAACTACCTGGGGGAAAAATATTACATTCTTATTCTATGAGGCCTCCTGAGTCCTTCTGGTGTTTTTGATTCAAGTCCTCTTTTCTGTGACCCTCCGACCCCTACTACTTCATGAAGGTAAGAGATTTTTAAACTTACTTTAAAAGTCCTTAATTTAGAAAAATAAACAAAAATTCTGTCCACCATTCCCCAGTGTCTCACCATAACTTATTTTAGAGTAATAAATCTTCACCCTGACAGCTCTCTGATGATGCATTACATTAATACATCACAATGACAATACTTGTGATATATGATGGATATATTTTCTGAAAGGGATATCACCTATACATTCCATCTTCCCAGCACAGCAGAAGATTGTTTAGGAAAAGGGGGAGAAGGGGAGGTAAAGGATGTTCTTTACCCAGAAGGCAAAATCTCACAAGAGAATGTGGAATTAAGTTGATTGCCCTTGTTAAAATACCAAAGAGAAGAAGAAATAAAATGCCTTCTGCGCACAAACAGCTTCCATCAGTAAGCTGCCCCATTTGTTCCTCAAATACTGATATTCAGGGTGGAACATGAAAGGAACATGAAAGGAAAATGAAATTCTTCAATATACTTGTATCAGTCATGCTAATACAGGAGAAACAGACTAGGAAATAAAGCACGGTGACTTTGATAGGGTTGAAAGGCTGTGATATCGAGAGGTGCGATATTTAAAAGGGTAAGTAAGGTGGCAAACAGAAATAACCGGCAGCCTCAGTGAATGATCTGGTGAGAGTTGTGTATACTCCAAAGAGTCGCCCATGACTGACACAAAACAAAATTTTCTCACTGCCTGAGCACAGACAAGGCGATGACAGGGCTTTTCAGTGGGAAATAAAGTTAATTTTTGACATGGATATCTGGCCTTCCACAGCACCGTGGCACATAAGAACCAGATCACAGGCTACTGTTTGCTGTGCTAGGCTCTGCGCAAACAGCACAACGATAACCCTGGCCTCAGCCAACCTAAACTCGATTTCCACGGTTCAGAATGCAAAATCAGCCCCTGGCTTAGGACAGCCCGTTGTCTGGGCAGAACGCAGCAGTAACTTTGCTCCAAAGGCTCATCTTGCACATGCGACTGTGTGGGCTGAACCGTAGGAGAGGTGACAGGCATCTTGGATGCTAACTGGCTTGAAGTGGCCCTCCTGATGCTCTTGGCTTGCACACAGGTAACTGACACCACCTTAGTGCCCCTGTTCTTGGCATAAAGATCGCAAGGGCGGTGAGAACCTACCCTGAGTCTACCCGTAGCCTTCTTTTTTCACAAACATGGCCTTTCCATCCACTACCAGGCTACTGAATTCTTAGCATGCAGCTTAGGTGAAGAGAAAAATAAAAACAGCGGAACAACCTTCTGTTTTTTTAGGGGTTCTGATAGTAATCTGACATTCTGGTGAAAAGCTTTGGCACGATGCTTACAGCGGACTCCCTGCAACACTGAATTGCTGTTGGCTGCCCACACTCCACAAGTATCTGAAGCCCGTTTGGACCGTGCTACTAAGGTTCCTGAGGTCTTACGCTGCGCGTGAGTGGCAGAACTGTCTGAGAATGAACATCATCTGTGATTTCTCTTACAGACTGACCTACCAGTTCTGGCCTGGCAAATAATCACCTGGATCCTGCAGAGGACTAAGGTGAAGAAGAGCGCTCAAAGTTCTCTCTGTTTCTGTTTGGTCTTGCTGATGCTGCATCGGAGGGGTAGATCTGATGCCTGTTTTCTGAAACAGCTTGGAGGCCTGGAGGTATGCCTTTGTTAGCCAAAGAATCAGTAAACAGAATTCCTGTGAGACATTTAATGGGAGAAAAAGATGTGATTAAGGTTCACAGGAAAGGATTAAAATATTACAGTAAGAGCGAAATCCAAATAAATACGTATCTGAGCATGTGTTTCAGTGTGCAATCCTCCCAGCTGACAAGCAACTTGGGTTTGAACGTTTGCAAGCGTTTGTCCTTTAGTTGCTGAAGGGAAACAACCAGCTCATTTTGTAGATGAGCCATCAGTTTCTGGATACTGCTGCTCTGAGTCAAGCAAACTACATTACCAAGTCCCATCAATGCTAGATTTCTTGGGCATGCCAGATGTCCTCTAACGTACAGAAAAATAATAAAAATAAAAAAAAATTTAGCGTCCTCAAAAGCACCAAGAAAAATGCTAACTGACTTGCACTGGGGCCAAGCATATACTTAGGAGTTGGAACAAAATCCCCTTCTTAGTGACTTTACAGCAGGGATAGCACCCCATTTTAACAATGCAAAAATGCTATTTTCTGTCCCTGCCCAGCCTACCCTGCTGTCTTACCCTAGGGTGAGCTGGGGAAGTAATAGTGCTAAAGCTTTTCAAAGACACTCCATGTAAACAAAGCAGAGGTCTCTGTATATTTTTCTCTGATGTTCTTTCTTCCTAGAACCAACTTTTGTTCTTTTCATCAAATGCAGCTCTGGATAAGATGCTGTAATTTTAGTGGCTATTAGACTCTAAAGTGATTTTCCTGCAGTCATTTTTTTCCTGGCATTGAATATTTATAGCAGAGTTCTGTTTATTCTTTCACCCTCTTTTGTCTGATGTTATTGTTGTGAAAACTGAAGAAGTGTCACAATCGTATTGCCTTTCATGCAGGAATACAGTGACTTTCAGGTTCACTTTTAAACCCATATCACTGGGTTTAAAAGAAACTGTTAAAATCTGCAACAGGGCATCTTCATTACTAAGGCTAGCTGACTCAAATGATTTTATTAGAATGTTCTTTTCTATTTTTCCTTGGCTGTTAGGTGAGAAGCACATACAGAAAGTCCTGTTAACCATCACACAATCCACAGATCCACACTGCTGTAAAAAAAATTGCTCAGCTAAAGTTCACACAAAACAAAAATGAAATTACCCCAAAGGAATCTCTGTGTTTCAAGACAATTTTCTCGCTGAGTTTCAAATATTAACACTCTCCCAGTTGTTAAATAAAGAGTGATGAGAAAATGCATGCAATTTTAATTTCCACTGGGATTATGCCTGGTGTGAGACAATCATGTTGTTAGATATTTTTCTAAAGACTAAAATAATGTTATAGTGTCTGTGAAGGATGTTATGAAGAACAAGGTACTGAAATAAAAACATTTTTATCCCAGATTGGCTACTTGTTATGCTTTTTGCTGAAATTGCTTGAATTAGAATTTATGCAAAGCTTTATTATCTAAGACACTTAAGCTCAACTTGGTTTAACTGATGTACCTATTAGCTTATCTATCTTGCAGTTAGTGAAGGCTTGATACATCAACTAAGGAGAATCCATGCAAGTCCAATGGATATTCATAAAAAATGACACAACACTCACTTGTTTACCCGCCCCCCCCCAGCAGTGCTGGAGCACCAGCATACTCTAAAATCAAAGCTGATGTTCTCGATGCTCCCTGCAATGCTACGGGTTAGTGGAATGGCCGGGTATTTACAACACCTGTGCAAATGCCTCTGTCCTCTGGGCTCTGTTGGGACTTCAGGTGCTCTTAAAAGATATTTGTAGGGAGACTGAAAAATGGGGAATGACCTGGAAGAACTTTTAAAAACCAAATTAGAGTCTTAAATATAACTAGTTCATAATCCCTAGCTCATAATCAGGTGCTGAGAAACCGATATACCAGGTATGAAATATCACAGTGCCATTGCAAGGAGGAATTTGCTTGGGAGATGACTTTGGCTCTGGCTGGGCAAGAATTTAAACTGAGTCACTGAACAGCTCCATTGCCAGAAAACTAAAAATGTCAACAGTGACTATGAAAGCATACTGCTAGAAAAGCAAACGTTACCTGGTTTGATTTAGTTTATTGTTTTGTTTGTCAGATCCATAACTTTTCCTAAAATGCTTCAACCTGGAGGAAGGAAACAACACTAATGAAAATACATATTACCTGAAAAATGTGCCAGTTTTGTAATTGGGGATAAATATGATAATATCGACAGTAAATACAATAGTGTATGGTTTAGTTCCTGCATTTCTTCAAATGTGGCAAAGGAAAAAGACATGCAACCTGCCTTCTTCATGCTAACTTTCCTGCTCACACAAGGGTCCATCTCGAAGAGCTTTCAGGAACCTAAAAAGTCCTTTTCTCCTTTTCTTTTAGTCATGTTATTCAGCAATATACCTAGGACAAGGATGGGATAGGAGAAATACTCATTTTCCTCTCACTCCACTTCCAGTTTTCACAAAGGAAACTGCTCTCTAGGAAATGTATTATCCAGCCAAAGTTTAGGTGAAAACAAGTTTTTCCAAATATCCTTGCATTTGACTGTCCTGATGCAGGAGTTTTCCAGGAGAGATGTTCTAGAGGAATTTCCTAAGTTAGAGGGTAGGTTGTTTGCTTTGTGTTGTTTCTTGTTAAACTGCAAACTTCTTCATGGAATGAGTAAAATCTAGGCAAGCAAATCGCATTTGTGGATCTTGGCCTAACACTTGCCTGAGTGTAAGGAACGGGCAATGGTCAGAATTTTACCCTGTATTCCTTGACAGGCAGCTGCATAGCTGAGCAGAGCTGTGAGAGTGACAGGCAGTTTACGTATCCTGGAGATACGGAGAAAACCAAAGGGAAATAGGAAAGGTGGTGGTGGAGGGGGCGGAAATTAAGCGGCATGATCAGCAGTTACTATAGCGGAAATATACTGCTGGTTCATTTTTTTTGGACTTGATTTAGCAAGAAAAATAACAGGCACATTTTTTTCAGCTTTATTATGTTTGGAGGTAGTATATTCAAGTAGAATAGACGAAGTGGGTGATATGAGTGAGAATCTAATGATAATACTAATTAAGGGGAATTTCAGGCCAACCAGGAGTGAAGGAGACAAACCCTCTGTCCCCCACACTACTGACAAAGTGGTGCCTCTTCCATTTCTGGGCCCTTCCAAAGAGAAATTGGGACAAAATGGTATAAGAAAAGATAAACCAATGCAAAAATTAGGATCTAGGCAACAGCTCCAGCTGTTCCAAAGCCAAGTCAATACTGGCAGCAAATCCAAAAGCAGCAATACGGGCTCTAGGAGGCACTGCACCTTCTCCCTTTCTTCTGGCCTCTAATTAGAGCCATCTGCAGGGTGTTAGTCCACTTGGAGGCTGACATGAAGGACCCTTACACCCACATTCATGCCTACCCAGCAACGAATAGATTTCTCCAGGTCAAAGACTCACAGTCAGTCCTACACGACTCACGCCCATGAGGCAGAGCACATAAAACCATTCCTACAGCCTGTAAACTTGGCGGTCTCCATGTGGGTTCCTACGGGGCTGGCCTGTGGTGTGGCAGCCCTATGTTCCATCTCTATGGTTTCTCCAGAGCCAATGCCAGCCCTTGGCAGATGTTGTAAATGACAAAAAAGTTTATCTAGGGATGCCAGAAAGCCTGTACCTGTTCTGACAGCAGAGCTTGGACATGGTGGGGGGGCATTAACACATACCAGGGAACTTGTTTTTCCACAGAGTTGCTACAGCCTGGGCTTACAGCTTGCTAAGTGGGTAGCAAAGGGGGTCAACATCTGGCTCATTTCTCTTAAATGGTTTTAAAACCTGCAGGGTCAGAAAGTCTCCCTCTCTCCACTGTGCTTCAGAAATGCAGTGCCACTTGACCTGGTTCTTGATTTACTTTTGCTGTATCTGAAGCCCCCAAAACAACATTCTCAAAAAAAAAGGTGCAGGACAGTTTTGCACGTGCAGAGACAGCAGTGAGTTACTTAAAAAATTATGAGACGATCATTGGGAATAGAACAGTTTGCAGTTTACTGTATGACACCGCAGTTGTCAAAAACATAAACCATAGAAACCAAAGTTGAAATTAGAGACAGAAAACAAATGTAAACATCTTTGATGACTTCTGCACAAAAAGGGGGTTGCAGAGATCATGCTAGTGTGAACAGGAAGGAAAGAAAAGCCAGTCCCTGAACCTGGGAGTAGGACTCAGGAACAGGCGGGTCCATTCCCCCCTACTCCACAGACTGTGTAAACGACGGGTCTGTTTAAACTCAAGTCTCAAACACAAGAGAATGGGAGATTAATACTCTCTACTTGTGTTCTGCCTAATGAGATTGTAAGATCTCTCATTAATTGTTTGTCCCAGTCATAGCACAGCTGAGACCAGACCTCCTTTGGGGCCCCTCTACTTTACAATGCAATTAATGCACATAACCCTATGCCATTTACAGTTCTCAAACCCTACCGTGTGACGTGTGGCGGGATGATGTGATCAGCAGCATCCCACCGGCAGCCGGCCTCCTTTTGCTTCGCATCTTTGGCACCTACCTGTTCTTGTGTGTTATAAGCCCTGTCAGCTCTTGAGTGCTGGGGCTGATGAAAAGCAAGAGCATCCTTTTCCAGGAGGGCAGAGTAAAGCAGAGATGTACTAGGCGGCTACTCACAGCCATCCAATAGGCCAACTCTCCCTCGTTTTACTTACAAAGGAAGGTTAAGCGGCAATAATGGCAAAGCTCCCACTGACCTGTGCTGGGCCAGCACTTCTCATTCTCACGTGACACCGTTTGTCAGTACAAAGCGGGTTTTGCTCAGTCTTTCTGCCCCACCTCACCTTTTCCAAAGCCATTTCTATTTCTCCACAGAGGAGATTTCCAACCACAACTGCTTCATCATCACATAGATCGCTGCTTTGTGCCAGAAAGATTTCATTCTATGTATTTGCTTATTTAATCTGTGTACCCCCATGAACTAACATCTTCTTTGCATTTAATAGGCAGTAGTGGGGCATGCAAACTCAAAGCTATGTTCTGAAACTGCAAGATGAAACACAAGAGCACTCCTAACTTCAGGGAGTTTTGTAGAGAGAAAATAGGAAGTGAAACAACTTTAAAAAATGCACAGTTTCGTAATGCATTAAGGCCTTCTTGCTTTTGCCAAAACTTCACTTTTAAGAAGAAGCAGCTGTGGATTTGATTTCTATGTTTCTCAGCCATAAGTCAATAGAGGATTCAATTTTAAAGCACAAGACCTATAACATACAGCGTGAATCGTCTCTTGTCTGCATATAGGATAGCACAGATAGATAACATGCTTAGTGAAAGCTTTATCACCAAGGAAACACATTCATAAGCATTGAATCTAGCACCTTAACATTTACAACTCACTTTAAAAAAAATGCCAGCTGTAAATAAGTCCATACTCATAACTAGAAATATGTGGTATCTATCACTCATGCCCGTGTTAAGAATTACTCATTGCCTAAGAGTGGCAATGGGCAAAGCCAATTTGCAAAAGTTCAGACCTTCTGGAGATTTGGACTCTGATCTACCAGAAGTTAATTGTTTCAGAGAGATAATAATTTTTTGGTAATTATGTCCAACCAATCCATAAGTAACCCCTCAAAGAATAGGTTTTATCTAGTGCCACTTGCTATTTCCTAAAGGTCATGGAATCTCTTTTTCTCACCTCTAACGGCTCACCTTTTCTGGGTGCACTATGGGGAAGCATAATTCCAGCAGAGTGGAAATTCAGTCAGCAAATGAGGCATCGACATAAATATTCATGGGGGAAAAAAACTTTTGGAAAAATGTTGAGAAAAGAGAGAAGGTAAATCATGGCATCCTCGGGAGACCACTAAGATATGCACTGACAATTTACATAGATTTACTTAAAATTTTGCCTGTAATTTAAGAAGTGTTGTCATACTTACCAATTTACCACCTTCTTGCGGTATTTGGGCATCTATTGAGCACCAGACACCCGATCAAGGACAGAACAGTTGCAGCACCCATTTGTCATATCCTTGGTTTACAGCCTGGGGATTAGCAAGGGAAATTATTCTGGATTATTCAGGGAAATGATTATGCCCCAGTCAATATACAGCAGTTGTTCAGTTTTAGAATGTGAATTTGAGTTCCTATCTAGGATTCTTTCCCCACTTTACAAACCCAGGACGTGAAGGCAAGCCATGGGAAAAGCACATGAATTCACAGGGATCATCTGCATGTACTAGGTTAAGTTTCTGCATAAGGTCTAGAAGACACACTGGGTGTTATCTCGGGGTAGGGCCCCAGTGAAGTTCAGCACAACTTGGTACTGTAATGAGTCGGTTTCAAGACAAAAAATTGCAGGAGAAATTTTGAAAATGCTTGATTGTGACTTATTCCGCTTGTGGCTGTGGCCACTGATAACACTTTTACTGACCTGGGTAGGAAGAGAGGGAAGTCGATGCTATGCACCTTTAGAAAACCAGCCCTGAAAACACACAATATACTTAAAATATCTGACTCCTTGCAGTTAGTCCTACAAAGACACACATCCACAGAGACCTTTGCTTAACTGAGAATCCTCTGAACCCGTGTCTGGCTCCTGTCTGCTTCCATGAGGCTAAATAGATACAAATAAAAGGAGCCATTTGCCAGCTCAGGACTCAAATCACCAGCAATCATCATAAAATACAGTGCCTGCAAGAGTCTGAGATGTAGAATACCAGACTCCAACACCCAAATTTGACCATTCAGTGAAGAATAAGATATAAAGGATTACTTTAAAGCCACTGGCCCTGAAGAAAAAGAACACCAACGGGAGGGTAATGACACAATCTTGAACTTTCACACCACCTCTTGGTAAATATTACTGCGCTATAATTGAGTTCACCAGGTTCCATGAGCGTGCCCATACTTTCTTCTCCATTTCTGGATGATTTCCATTGGTGTTATGCAAAGGACACGACTGTCTACTGGGAGCTTGTCTGTGCTAACCTGAAGCACAATCTTTTCAATTGTTTATTTCACCCTTGTTTGTAGCTTTTCAGTTTTCAGATCCTGCCTAATGTGGGCAGTGACCAGAGGGCTAGAACATATGTACCTTTTATAAGGACAAACTGAAAGCCAATGTCAAGGTTTCCTCCTTTTTTTTCCTTTTTCTCTTTTCTAAAGAAAACCTTTTATTCAACCCTGATGCCATAAAAGAAGGTGATGTCATAATTTATGGTATTAAACTTGTTACTAAAATGTCATTACACAAGCGATGTTTTAATTGATGATGTTAAACTGGTTAGCAGGAAAGTGTCAAGTGTCCCTTTCATGACATAAACTGCCAGTTATGATTATATAATATCAATTATTCTTTGGAAAACTGCACTAGATCGGTTAGTTCTGAACCAATGTAGTTGGGGCAGGTTCATATTTTTTTAAACGCTGTTCATCCAGTTCTCATTATTAGGAGTAAAATATACTTTGGATGCAGTTTAGACTTTTACAACTCTCCCCTTGAAACATAATACCTACCTTTCTCATTTGCCCTTTCAGCTGCCATCAGATCAACAGTGAGCTGAAAAGAAAAAAGTGAGATAAATTTTATAGCCTTAACTGAGCTTGCCTTGTTCTGCAATCTTACAGAAACCAAACTTTTGAGTTGAAGGTAGACAAAAATAACAAAACATAATTTTAATAGTCGGTTAAATATAGAACATTAGGATTTGCTGACAGGATGTTGGTTTCTACGAGCCCTGCTTTGACGCTGGATCTCCTAAAGCTTTAGCGTCCAGCTGCTCTCGAAATTGCTCTAAATCTTATTCAGGCACAGAACCAAAAGAACATATTAATATCTGAAATGCATGTAGCCAGATCTTAAAAACTTAATCCCTTCTAGGGATAGTTACAAGTAAAACCAGCAAGTTTAGCTCATGTGTACTCTCTGGGCCCAACAGGGGTAGGCTGATTCACCACTGATGCCGATCTGATCAAGCACGTTTATAACATTTCCCTGCGTCAAAGCTGCACTTTGTTCCTTGCTGCCAGTGACACATCTCTGGCTAACTGGCAAAGCTATTCAGAGATGCCCTGATAACAAGTCAGATGCAACATAACAGGATGAGATTTGTATGGGAATTTCCCAACTGAAATCTTATCTGTTTTATAGGAGAACAGGTACATTCACAGTAACGAGGCAGAAAGCAACAGGCAGGACTATCTTTTGGGCAAGACTGTCGGATTTGCCTGACTGTAAATAAGGGGATTGCTCCCACAGATTTCCCCTATTGCAAAATGTCAAAAAATTACAATGGAAACATAAATGATGTACATCCACACAACCACACCGACCCTGAGAAACAGTGAGGATTCTGAAGCCGACAAAAGTTGGCTGCTCAATAAGCCACCTTATTATTTTCCTGAACAACTTAGTGCTCGGACCAGTGTTGCTTTGTAATAAAAACTGGATGTGGAGATGACTAAAAGGGCCACACTCCACTCTTTACCTGCGCTAGCTTTGATGATCAGATCAGAAGCCACATTTCATGGGAGAGGTCTTGGAGGTTTGATCAAGGGAGTTACACAAAGTCCCAGGGAGGAGCTGCAAAGAGGCAAGGGAGAAGCGTGCTAAGAAATACTCAGAAACACACATGTGATTTTCATTAGGCTTAATGGAGATGGTGGAAATTAATCTGCAGGTCAAGGCTTTGAAAACTTACCTCACGATTGCATCCACGCAAAAAGAATCTGTTGCCTCCTTTTAAGTCTCTTGTTCTCTACATGGTTTTGCAAGTAATGGATTTCAGTATTATCCCACTCCCCCCACCTTTCCGACAAGCTTAATGATGATTACTGACCTGAGTTCACACACACACACACACAAAAGAAATAAAAAAAAGGAGAAAAGAAGGAAAGAGAGATATTAAGTATTGATTATCCACATGTACCAGGTTTTATTACCCACATATCTCTAGGTAGCATGCTACCTGACAGATTCTGGGGACACACAAATTCCATTATATATTAGATCTTTAATGCAGATGGCCAAATAATGTCAGAATTTTGTAAGTTTATCCCCCTAACCCGCTATCACATCTTCTCCACCCCTAAGACATTCTCCTTGGAGCCAGTAACTATTTTTCTCTCTTTCCTGATTGGCTATAATTATTTAAAATACACTTTCAAGCCAGAGAGAGCTCACATCACGCATACAAGCGATGCATCAGACCACTCTAATTTACAGAACAAGTCAGATAAAATCTAAGCATTCAAGTGTGCACACCTGTTGATGTGACAGAAGGTTGAAATCCTGTGAGACAGATGCCTCTTACAAGAAAATGAGGATGAAAATTCTTTCAAAACCTTAGTAGGTCCAACCTGCCCATCAGCATAGCTGCTGCACCGCGGGAACACGCCCGTAGCGCGCAGCAGTACCGATCGATCTGCAGCAGGGCGCCAGCTCACAAAAGCCAAATTCCTTCCAACATTTCATTGTAGCTGAAAGAAGACATCCAGACACTGGTGGGTTTTTTTAAAAGTTATATCGTAATTTATAATTGGTTGTTAATTAATGTCAGATCACAGTGGAATTCCTATGGAATTACAGAGTGGAGGATCTTTAATTACCAGTTTATAATTATAAATCTCATTGGAATGAAAAACACAGGAACTGTAATAAATGATGATGATCTGGGAAGGCTTCTTTGACTAATAAAATCTTCATGTATGCATCTTATGGAATTTTAGAACAGTAGTCTTCACATGGGGCAGAGAATGTTTTCCATGATGCAAGATTCCCCTTCTTGCATTATGCAAAAACAAAGAGAAAAAAAAGCATCTTCAATGTTATTTCACAACTAGAGCACTTACACCTTTTGAAATGAAAAATACAGCTGAGCTCTCTTAGCACTACATCTTGCAAGCTATGTGCAGCATGGATCACTCAGGTAAGACCTTTTCCACTCTTACTCTGCCGTTACGTCATTCTCTACTCACCTGGCTGCAAAAAGCCATGGAACCAGCCCGGTCTGCAGAAGATCTTCTGTGCAATCATAGAGCAGGGGCTGCAGCTTACTGCTGAGGTTGTCACGAGCTGGTCTGTACTTGTATACAGCCAAGGACGAGATGATTAGGACTGTGCATGTTCGCTGTTAATTAAGTGTACCCACAGCAGTTTGTCCCATGTTCTGCTGCACACATTTGTACCTCCCTGAACACCCGTGGGTGGAGAGTTACAACTCAACAGCTTCGCACCAGCACCCTGCAGACCAAGGGCTGATGCCGAATCTCTTCAATCATCTTTTCCTCCTTGCAGCTGAACTTTGGGTTGGCCGAAATGGAACAGAATTTGGGGTGCCCTATAAGAAGAGGTCCCAGTGCAGGAACTCATCTCTGCAACACAGAGAGGAAGGAGGAGGAGGAGAAGGAGGAGGAGGCAGCATCTGCCTCCCTGCCTCATCAGTGCCATCGGCACACGGGAACCCGGCTCAGACCTGCACACACGCGTCCCCTGCTCTCAGACAGTGTCATTCACATGGAGCCCTCGGACCTTATTGCCAGAGCTTGGCTGGGATGAGGAGGAAGATAGTGAATTGAATCCAGTGATTGTTCTCACAACTGGCTTTACTCTTCTGGCCAGCAGCAGGTCCTGAGCCTCAGAAGCTTGTTTCTATGTCCCAACAAGCCCAGTCACTTTCATTCTCCAGACTGCCCGTTACCGTTTTCAGCCATCCTCCTGAGACTTGTTTTTCCTCCACAAGGACACCAAGTAACTCATACGTGAAGCCCCCCCTCCCCTGCTTCTCACAACACCCTTTCTCCCTGGTCCTTGCATTTCCCCCACCCTCTCACAGTTGTGTTTCGCTGTGCCTTGGAGGCTGCAGCCCTGTGCTTCCCCCAGTGTCCCATGTACAGCTGTGGGAATCTGTAAACCTGCCAACGTGCACTTTGTAAAAACTTGTTGCAGACTTGATGGGTTTCATTCTGTGAGCCAAGAAACCTGGGCTTACAACATAATTGATACTAACAAATTGAGAGAGGAACTATGGCCCCTACCTAAAATAAAAGACAATAACAGTGAATTAAAGGTCATGGTATAAAGAGCTGTGCAGAGGAACACTGGGAAATAAGAATAAATGTAATACAGGCTACAGCGGAGTTAAACCAGAGATGAATTTGGCTAAATAAAACATAAGAAACCTATTTCCTGTACTAATTACTCTGCTTCTTAGAAAAGTGTAATGTCGGCATCAGCCTTCATACTAAATTGCACCACAAAACCCCAACACTTGACAGTGCTTTAGCCTACACATTAGGCAGGCATTTACCATTCCCTATTTCGCCGAGCTGCTGTTTATTTTCACGGCAGGTTTTATCAAGCGGAGAGATGCTCCTTGAACGGCAGAACTGCTGCTCAAGGGCTCTGAAAAGTAACCACGCAATATTATTTGATTAGCCATTTGGTTTTCATTCCACTTGCCGAAAGTGGCCCTTCAGTAAATGCAGACCAGCAGCATCCACAGGGCAACTTCCCCATGCAGACAGTGTCTCCCACGGAGGACACAGGTTACAGTGACTAACACAGGCAAAAGGACAGCTCGTTTCTTCTCATTCATTTTGTCGGCAGAACAAAAACGATGGCACATTAGCAACAGACTTTCATGCGGATACTGGAATTAATCAGGCTCAAGTTTGCCTTCCCTTAAATCACCGGGTCATGTGAAGGTGGGGAGAAGAATGTGCAGTTGTATCTTTGCAGGACTGCATTCTTAATTCTGCCTGAGATAACGGAGCCCCGGTGCCTTGGATTGCTGATTATTACAATCACCAACAGACACACATACATATTCAGGGAAAGTGTTCGAACTCTCACATTTGTATTCATTTTACTCTGACTTGACTGGAATCATAAAAGGAATGTGTAAACGAGGAGAGCCTGTTGCTGAAATGAAGTTGAATTTTTTTCCCCACAGAAACTTGGGTTCATGACAGCTTTTTGTTGGGCAGGACATTAGCCTTTTGTAATTTATTGCTTTTAGATTAAATCTGGGGAAACTCAATATTGCAGTTGAATGATTAGAGCAATACCCCTTGGAGTAATAAATTTTCTTTGGTGCTGTGCATCTCCCGATCATGTTTCCCTTCTAATTACATTTACATAAATGATATTCTGCAAAATTAAATTAACATTCAAACCGTTACGCTGGCAAGGAGAGACAAAAATTAGTTACAAACTTACATCCCTAAAAAACTGAAATGACACCTCGTTCTTTCCATGAACAGCATCACAGCTATCCCCCAAAGCGTCTCACACACGTCTAATCAGACTAGTTGTTACTCACGGACCTAGACACTCTGCTCCCCCTTTCGGAAGTTTCTAGAGGAAGGTCCTGCTTTCCACAGGGTCTCATTAAATAGAAGCAATTGGTGACAATCCAAATTCGGTCAGCGAAGTGCTCTATTCAGACTAGATTTGATTTCTACAGTTTTGGCCACGGCCCTTCCTCAGGGCTTCCCTGTCTTGGCTCCTGCTCACCATTCCTCTAGTACGGAGCCAGAAGGTGCTTGGCGGGGCTCCCTGTGAACTTAGACTCAGTGCTGTGCTAACACCCTCCTGACCAAGCTGAAGAAAGATGTTCTTGCTCTTCATACGTCCACGCCGTCGGGCTGGCTGGCCAGCCGCGCCATGCCTCCCTGGGCTGCTCTCCAACCGACGCGGGGTCTCACGGAGACGGCTGTCACTTGCCAGGAGGAGGGACCCCGATCCCGATGAGAAAACCAAGATTGCCAGCCCACTGCTGCCGCATGGAGCCAGTCTTCAAACAGCTTTTCCAACACCTGAAGTCTGAACGGACTGCGATAGGTAGTTGATTTGCCTAAGGTCACTGATCTCCTGGATACTTTATTTTCTCCTCAGCACCGTACGAGGAACGGTAGCTTTTCCAAAGAAAAATGCTTTCCTAAGACCTGCTTGGAAAGGCATTATTTTTGCTGTCCGGGAGAGGATCTGCCCCTTCAGATGCCCAATCCCCTTACAGACTATCTCCTCTACCCTCTTTTGTCTTTCCATACCATTAACAAACCATAAAAATACTCACGCAAAGAACACGTCCTGTTCTACCAGCGTGAGGCACAACTTGATTTTCTCTGTTGACCGTGTGCGCACTGCACTGAAGATCACAATATTTTCCTTTGGGAATGTGATTACTGAACCTTGCCCTGCCCTCCCTTAAAACGAAGAGCATTTACCACCACATCTCCACTGATACCAATTTTTAGGCAAGTATACTCAAACAACGTCGAGGCATGGGTAACGGAAAAGGGAAAGAACAATCAATATTTACTATATGGCACATATACATACATACACAGTCACATCTGGAAGTAAATGTCAGCTCTACTGCAAGGGTGTCTACTTGAGTGTGAGTATACTGTGTGCAAACGGCATATTTCAAGGGGGGAAAATACAATATCTGGAGAAAAGAATTAATGTAAAAATGTCAAAACTGCTGATTAAATAAAGACTGTGTATACATGATCCTACTTTTCAGTTGGAAACCTGGATGATTTCAACATTTCAATTTTTGAAAACAAAGTTTGCATTCAGCGATTGAATTTCCTTGCTGAAACATACCAACATTTGCATTTTAGCATATTTCAGTTTCCTTGGCAAAGAGAGTGCTGTCTTTTTTCCAAAAAAAGAATGCTGGGCAGCCTGGCATTTGTTTGAAAACCTAATTTAATTTTCCCTAAACTTCACAGTTTCTGTATTTCTATAGGTCCTACAAGAAATACAGTTAATTAGTTATAGACATAACATTTAGAGACCATATTTTCTCAAAGTGTTTGATTGCAGCAAGTCATCTGCATGACAGTCCCCTTTCCAGGACTGCATTTCATTCCTGCTCGCTTCACCCTGGTAAACACAACGTGCCAAACACTCTAGAATTTCTGTTAAATAAGCTCGTCTCACAGTGTTATGGCCCAGGCCCATTCAGAGCCATAATTGAATTCTTTGGCACACAAATCGCTTGGAAAGACCGGGCTGATTTATATGTTTAGGACCATATGACAAACATCTGTTTCACTGCAAGGAATGCTAGGGTATAACCACAGGTACCGAGCGCAAATCACGTAGGAAATCTTGGTGCAGGTTCATTAACCGCAACTCCTGGAAAGGACGTGAGACCCAAATTTCCATGTAATGGAACAGACTTGTAGCCCGTGCAAGCCTATGATGAACTTTCTGCAAAATCTATGAGTCAACGAAAATTCAGAGCAGTCAAGGAGATGGGGAACACACTAGCACCAGACCAGCAGGTACGTTTGCAACGACAATGTTACACAACAAAATTCAGGAAGCTTTTCCTTCCTCAAGGACTCCAAACTGTAGCTCTAGATGACAGAACAATGTAACTAAAATGTCATAACTAACTTCTGCTGTTAGCATTAAACTTTAATTTACTTTATTTGATCAGCCTCTTATATTATTCCCATTATCATTGCCATGGTATTTCCCCCCCGTATTTAAAAACCAGCGTAACTTCAAGACACATATCAGCGAAGCACAACAAATGTATGTCTGAGAGAGCACTCAGTGAATGATGGGAGAATCCTTACGATTAAGAAAAGCAGCAAAGCGAGTATGTGAGGCTTCAGCAGCGTTATCAAACATTCATGAGTACACACGGGTGTGATTCAGATGGCTGAGGTTATCAGACTCCAGGCGCATTGGACAGTGCCTGTGAATAAGCCAAGACCATCTGCCATCCCCAAAGAGAAAAAATAAATCCATCGAGAAGCAGGGCTCTTTACAAGCTTTCTGAAAAAGCTCCACAGTGGCATCCTAACATTTTGAAAGGTTGTGTAAAGCACAGGTACCTTATTTAGCTCCTGATCCAGAAGAATCATAGTTCTAAGGAACACAGGAGGGAGAACTACAAATTTATCAGAAGGTGTCTCGATGACAAATGCAAAGAACACCTGAAGGGGTGGCTGATTCTTCCTGTTGTTCAGGGTTGCTGGAAAACTGTGATCATATTTCATCTCTCAGGAATACCACAAAGAAGAGGAGATCCAAAATTGCATTTGGAGACTGTCAGGAGCAACCAGAATAATTATGAGCTAATTTTACCATATAGGTCAGGCTAATCCCTGCATATCAGAGACTATATTAATAAACACTCTTGACCACTTCAGCACGTCTCTCATTGATCACCCTTCAGCACCTGGTTTGAGAGAGAACCCAACTGCCCAGGGGATGGGATGGGATGGGATGGGATGGGATGGGATGGGATGGGATGGGATGGGATGGGATGGGATGGGTGTGGAATGGCTGCAATTTTGGGCTGCTCTGCTCAGAAAGTAGGGGTTCTCTTTTACCCTGCTGGTACAACCCTCAGGGATGCAGGGACTCCCGCGGGCAGGCTGCTGGAGCTGCGAGGGGAGCACCAGCGCACGCACAAGGCATGGCAGCAATTACGAGGAACTGAAGCTTGCTCTCACAGTGCCCATGTTCCTCCACTTCTGCATTTGCAACTGCCTGATTTTTGTTGTTGTTGATGGTGTTTGAAGATTAAATGTTATGTGCAACAACAGATGTTAGTGATCTCATTCAGAGCTGAATACCTTTTTACACATGGTTTGGTTGTGCACCAGGGGCCAAGAACTTTGGCTGTAGACAAGCAAAATCAAAATCTGTTTTAACTGGCATATTTAGCCCATTGTCTATAAACATTTGCATTACGAGAATGAGATCAAATCTGGCAAGGGACATTATTATGTCGTGAAATATATTTGCCCATCACAAAAGAATGACTGAAAAAGAGTGGAGAAGTGGTGATTATTGAGCTGTGTACCAGTGCCCTATATCTGCTCAAAAGCTTTACTAACTGCATGCAAACACTATCTTGGGGAACAGAGTCGCAAACGTATGTATTGAAAACATCCGAGGCAAGGACATTCTTTGAGGAATAAAGAAAGGAAATACTAGAGTTTGGCAGCTCCCGTCCTGCTTTGATTGGATGGGTGGCAGCTATTAAAGGGCAGTGCCAAAAAGATCAGTGTTAGGCTGGATGGGATTTCCCCAGGAATATGAAAAACCACAGGCCAGGATACAGAAATGCTGCGATACTGATCCATTTTTTTCAAGCAGTCACAGGTTCTTAATGTAAATACCTGCAGATCACATCAGAAGGGAATCACCAGGAAGATGTCCCAGGAGCTGTTGTTAGAACTAATGTGTTTAAGGATTTATATTACTCTTGTTAGCACCATGGGAGCGGTGTTCTCTTTGGCACAGTGAAGGAAGCAGCTTGAGAAGGAAATGTAGGGTTTCAAGGCATGAAGATGCAACTTGCGCATCAAACTGCTTTTGATGGATTAAAAACTGGAATCAATTGATAAGAAAAAGGCTGCGAGTATTTGACTTGTCTCAGGAGAACTCCTTGGCAATCTCAGACACCTTTGCAAACTGCATTCAAACTGTAAGAAAAATGCATTTCTCAAAGAAGCAAAGACAAGAAGTAAGAATCTAGGTGGCATTGAACAGTATCATAGAAAAACCCAAGGGAAAACCACACAACGGCATTAGGATTTCTGAGGAATCTAGTGCACTCACTACTGCCTTCAGTGAGCTAACACAAAAAATACCCGAAGCAAATCCATGTCTCTTCTAATCTACAAGAGAAAGATGACACTCTGCCCTCCCCAAAACCAAACACAAAAGCCACCCAAATCCCAACCCTACGTTTACATTCACTAGAAGAGGAGGATTTCTGCGATTTCCTTCCAGAACCCCGTCCCAAAGGGGCAGGGGCTCTGCTGGGTCCATGGGGTAGAACACAGGCACCAGCAGCATCTCCATAAGCGCCCCAGCGACCTGCTCAGCCTCAGATGTGCCCCAGCAGGAACCGAGTGCTCAGTAGGGTACAGAAAACGTTCTTCCCTGCGGCCCACGGAGAGGGACCTGGGGGACACGAGTAGCTATCATGGAGGGAGTCCCACTGCCTTCAAGGTTCATCACACACAGCCAGCGTTGTCAGAACCGAGCTCTTCCCGTAGAGGCAAAGGAGGTTTGATGGCACAGTGCTGGAGAAGCCCTTTTGTGTCTCTTTGGTGCAGAGCACAGCATTATTCCCAGAATCAGAAACCTGTTCTTTGGCTAGAATCAAAACATTTGATTGTGTTTTGCTGTGAAAACATTGTGATTTGCTGTCTTGTCTATGATTAATGTTGGTCTTTCAAAAAAACTGTTTTCCTTTATGCTATGTAAATAAAGCTTCTTCCCAGCACTGTTGAAATGCTGGCTTTCATTATACGTGGCAAAGGAGAGGCTGATGGTGCTTTATGCAAGCACCACAGACATTTCTGGAACATGAAATAAAAAATAAGAGCAAGTAGCATTAAAATGTTCTTTGAGCTAATTTCTCTAACCAGAATATGAAAGTTATTTTTCATTTAGCGTATATGAACAGCATTCAAAGCAAAATAAAAATAATTCTGAAACTGAGTATTTTTCTGGAATGGAGTCACAGTGCTGGAACAGAGTCAAAGTAAAACCTTCTTTTTATGACAACTGAATTTGAGTATTGGATTTCTTATTTGATGTGACATCTCATCACAAGATCCTCCAGGCACTGTGCATGGATCACCTTTAAAACATAAACATCCTAATATTATACTTCTTCTGTTTCTCTGTGGTAGTAATAATTCACTTTCACATCAACTTCTTGGAAGGAAAAGCCAGAAGTGTCCACCACTTTTTATACTGTATGCATCTCTTAAATAAAGGCGATCGCAAAGACTCTTTCCCCTCACACTGGCTATGTTGCAGTGGCAACAACACTGCTGCTGGCTTTCACAGAAAGGGATTTCAAACAAAGTCTGTGGAAAAGGAACAGTTCTTCAGGCAGAGTGGGGCTGCGTGACTGCACTGACTACTGTCACAGTTTGCCAGTCACATCATCAGCTGATGGTTTGTTTCTGACTGGTGAACTTTGAGCATGGTTTTATAGCTGAGTCAAAGCACGAAAAATTCTCAAGATCAGCTAAACCTCAGCAGACCTTCAGGTGTGTGGATCACAGTTTGGAAACTACTGATTTAATCCACCTCCCATCATGATGGCTAACAACTGTTCGTACCACGTCCCTAAATGACCTAACAAACTCAGTTTGGGCAATGTGAGAGGTGAGTAGCATCGAGATCTTACTGTTTACTGAATAGCAATGTGATGCATATGCCTTAGATGACATCAAAAAAGTGCATCATTTTAAGAAGATCAAAAGTCACAGTTCCTTCCAGAAAAGAAAACTAGTTACATCAAAATAAAAGGAAGCATCCTCAAGTTTCTGTCTGTTACTAGCCTGAAGAGTCTGATTAAACATGGAGATACTTCTGCATTAATGTTTATTTTTAACAGGAACTTTAAAGTTTTGGTACCAACACAGCCTTGTTTGCTATAGATGTGTGGCAACTTAGAGCTATACAAGTTCCACACACCCAGGCACCACGAGGCTGAAATTCAACCTGCCATTCAACAAAGACCTCCCTATTTCATACCAGCACAAGGCAATCATATTTTCCTGACCATCCAGGACCTTCTCAGACCCCATCACTACGTCTCTGATCCTCTCTACATTGCCCTCTACCCCTTCCGCTACACAAGTACTAACTCACAAATTATTGCTCACAAATTTTTTTTTTTCTTCTTTGCTGCACCGTACCTAGGGAAACATTTTCTGATCTCCCAGGTGTCTATTCTGTCACATCTTCAAATCCACAGAGAGATTATTTTTTTAAAACATTGTGCATTCTTTGAAATGGAAAACATTTGCATGCTCAAATTAAAAAAAAAAGGCCAAAAGTCAGTGGACTCTTGACAACAGATCTCCTTGACTTTTCAGAAACCCTTGTCATGAAGAACGTAACCTGACTGCTTCCCTCTTTCCCACACCTCCCCGCAGTGAGTCGCTGCTTCAGGCAGGGAACACGGTACTGTAACTAATCTGAAATGAAGGACAACATTTAACCTACGGTCCCTCATATTCAGAACAAATAACTGTCTCTGTGTCCCTTGCGCATGTTTGATGGAGTCAGAAACAGGTTATTAACAAAGAATCACTCCATAAAAATGAACTCACTCCAATCAGTCTTCTGGCACTACAACATCAAGGGGAGATGCCAGTCAAGCAGCTAATATTAAACCGGTAAATCTTTACCTATTTAGGATGCTTTAATCATTTCCTATGAATTAATACCATAAAATGTGATTTATAGCTTAAGTAGGAAGATCCTTATAACCATTAATACACAAATTCAATCAACAGACATTTGGAAATTACAGATTCGCTGGAGCTGCGTGTTGCTCAACAGATCCCCCGTCCTGCCCCCTCCTCTGCAGGGAAAGCAGGGCTTCGAATGATGCCATAGGTGCAGTTTCATCAATGCTGTGTTCCAAGAAACCTCTTTACACAGCCCCTCTTCAGCAGATGGTCTTCTTAATTTGGTACAAGGTACAAGATTTATAGACAGCCCTCAGCGACATGAGAAGTGCTTAAGGTGTCAGATGAAGCAATAAACAAATGGGAGAGCAATGGGCTCCCAGAAAACAAATTCTCTAACCTTTCAAGGATTGCTGTGACCCTGCTGGTCCCACACATACATCTCTGAGAAAATACCAAGTTATTTGGGGTGGGTTTTTAACATGGAAAAGTTATGTTAGTTTTTGTTTAGTTTTGCTGCAAATTATTAATGGCAGTCAGTGAGGCCATTTAAACATAAAATCCCAGATACGTTGGGCTTATCAGAAACAGAGGTCTGCATGCAGTCTATCTACCGCAACCTCCAGTACACCTAGAGATGGCCTGGCTGTTTCCTTCTGTCTCTCAGCCTCTAACACCTTCTTGTGACTGTCTTGTCACCACTGTGTACCAAACGTGGCTAAAATCAGGGACGCTTGTTCCACATTCCCTCCTCTCTGTCTACTTGGTCTCATCTAGTCCTGGCCATCATTTATGTTTCTCTTTCCTTTGCCCTATACATACAGGCTCATACATCTGGTGGTCCTTCCTCTGTGTCACTGGTTCGAATGTCCTTTCTCCTCCCTGGTGTCCCTGCAGATCCATACACACTGTATCCCTTAAGTATGTATAAAGGACCAATTTCATCCTTTTCAAATTCGAGCATTTGCTTTAGGTGCCTGAAATAGAAAATGAGTTGCCCTTTGCTTCCTGCTGCCTTTATCATCCATGAAGAGAGACAGCATGTTGACAGGCTGACTCGGGTTTTAGCTGAGCAGAATTGCTCTTTGGAGATACCTCCTGGTTTCTACTGACAAGAGAAAGCTGAGGGTTACTGGCTTTCTAATGCATCACTAAAGTGCTTACAGGGGATGGACCCAGGACAAAGTACAGGCATTTTTCCAGTCCCTGGTTTGTGATATTTTTCCCTCTCAACCTCTGTTTCTTTTTTCAGGTTGCTTTGCCTTGTCTGGTTTACACGGATGATCTCATTTTACCTAAAAAGGAAGCTTGAGCCACCAGTCCAAGAACAGTTTTTTTGTAACACAGCTCTCAGGCGTGGAGAGGAGGCAGGTGACATGCTCCTTATGTATTATTGTATAGTTTTCCAAACAACTTTTTAACCTTTGACTGTTCCAAAAGCCAAACTACCCTACTAGTACAGACTGATATTTATACTTCTGTGGAATGAAGGAGAAAAAACAGAAACTGGAACCGCGAGTACTCATCCAGTAGCTGAGGGCAAGAGCTTGTCCTAGAGCTAGAAACCACTGCAGAGAAGGACGTGCTAAGATTTTGCCTCAGGGCATTGAAAACTTCCCTTTCTCCTGCTCCATCTTTTCCCTTCTTCCCTCATCCCTCCTCCAGCATATGTCTGCTAAAGATCTCAGCCTCAGGAACAGAACTGGGAGGAAGCCAATCTCCAGTTCATCCTGGGAGTTCGATTTAATTTTTCATACAGCCCGACTGCGCCTTTAGGAATGATGTACGTCCCGACCAGGCTGACAAAAGCAGCGCTGGTTTTCCTGTGGAGCACCAGCGTGATGGAGTCTCAGAGGCAACCTGATACGGTTGCTACTGGTCCAAGTGCAGCAGCACTGACGACAGCATCCGGCTTTGTTATAGACAGAGACGTTGCCAGAATGTCCATTAATTTCAGTGGTACCAGACTAGGCCCGTGGAAACAAGATGGAAACGATAAAAGTCAGGGAATGCAATACAAGTGGGAAGGCGGACAGCACGTTTTGAGAGAGGATGGAGAAGATGAAACACGCAGTAAAAAGGATGGGTAGGTGCAGAGAAAGGACAGTTATTACAGGAAGAGCAACAGACATCGTCCTGAATGGAATGCAAGGAAATTTTATAGCTGTTGTTCAGAAGTATCTTCTTCTCCTTACTAGAAGGGTTATGATTGATGATGATTCATTTTTTACAAATGAGACATTTAGCTCAGAGTGGTTTTGGAGGGTTTGCAAGGAAAGAACAGCTGTCTATGGCAGGAGGAGCTGGTTGGATGGATCAGACTGCAAGTTCAGCTGCTTTTGTTCCTAACACCTATAAAAACTTTTAAAGAAGAATCTTTCTTACACAGAAAGATGTAAAAGAGGAGGAAAATGCATATACAAAGAAATGGAAAAAAGGAACTCTATAATAAGGGCTTTGGCTGTTCTCTTTATTTAATGTCATGGGATTATGAATTCTCCTCATGCTCTCTAAATGAAGTCTCTAGGTATGTATCTTTACATGCCAACACAGCAGCAATAGCTACAGTTTGATCACTGTGAACATTGTACTGGCTGCATTTTCAACCCACCTCAGCACCCAGCAGCTACTGATTCTGTTGCCAAAGGAGGAGACCCACACACTTTCCCACCTGCATCCTAATAACAGAGATTATGCTGGAAAATACAATCAAAACAGGAATGATTTGACTTGGTAGAAACAAGATAACCCCGTGCCTGTTGAGCACGTCTCACCTTAAGTCTGGATCAGTGAACCTACAGTGAAGGTCTAACTTACAGACTGTAGCACACTTCAGTGAGTCAGCCATTTAAATGCAGTATTGCAGTCCAAATACCTGTTCACTGAATATTATTATAATTTAGGAGTGCACAAGGACATGAGAAGTGCTAGCAGGGCAGTGATTTCTGGAAAGGAAATATCTGACAGTCAGGTAAATATTCACCTCAACATAGATTAAAACCAGCAGTACCTGCACTGTTGAACTTCATCTTCCACACTGCTGCCCCCAACACACGCATTTATACACCTTTGTTCTGTACTCTTCAAAAGTGGACAAGCACAATTTACTGTAGGAAATTGAAAATGTAAGCTCTTGGCTAATGTCAGCAAAACAAAACAAAACAAAAGAAACCAATTTGCTTGCCCATCAAAAATACAGCATCACATTTAACGGAGACCACATAGTTGCAGTGGGAAACACACTATACTCGCTTAAGACCCAGTTCATTAAATATTCCCTATATTCTTGGTATAAGAAAGAACAGACCACATGTGTGGGGGAGCATAATTTCCTGGAGGCAACGTTTTATCTTTGATTTCCATTAGGTCTTTCATGAACACACCACTCAATCCCCTCTGTCTAACTGCCCCTGCTGTGCCAGTGATCATATAGTATGTAATGTCAAGTTTGTCTTCGTCAGGACTGGGATCAATTAGAAGGCCCAATATTCAAATTATGTGCTCGACTCCCAAAGCGTTGCCGCACTCCTTCCCTGAGAATAACAGAAGTATGTCAAACTTCCACCGCACATGGTTTTTGGACTGCATTTTGCATTATGTTTTCACGCTAACCCAAACCAAATTTGCCCCCGCTGCTTTGCGCGCCCAGGAGGGCTCCGGGCAGGAGCACCAGATCTCACCGGTGGCATCTCCGTTAGGGGATGACTCACCAGGCTCCATAATTAACAACGGGCTGCAACCTCTTTAGGAGATGAGTCATCCCACAGACGGGCTGAAAAACTGCCTAAACATGCTCGTTTCTCTCTGGTAACTATAAAAGATTGTCTTTGTTGACTGGGCTATTAATTTATTGAGGTGGGATTAACCTGGGACACAATTACAAGTTGTCAGGAGAGGCATGTGGAATCAGCCTGTGGAAATCCCACTGTGGGAGCTGCCATCGCTTCAGCAATACCCCCAGAACCAGGATCCGAAAAAAAACCCCAACATATTATGAGGGGCACAAAGTTCACGAGCTGCTCCTGAAATCTCCAGCCTCAGGGAAGAAGACAGTAAAAGTTTGTGAATATAAACAGGGACTTTACGGGAACTTGACAAAACCCATACTTTTATAGTTATTTGCACATAATTGCCCGTCACATAATTCACTGCAGAGGAGAGATTCCCTTTGATTCCAGTCAGAACTGGCGTAAGCCCAGGGGTTTCTGCGCGGGGAAGCAACCCAACCCCAGCCACTTCAGTCTGGTCTGGGGAGCAAAGGGACGTCCTGCCACCCCGCCACACCGAGGGGCCAATTTATCCGGCTTCTTGTAACTCGGCTTTAGCCATGATTTGTAACGGAGACTGACTTTATTCCTATCTGTTCTCTCCAACAAATAAGCTTTCAGTTTATGTCCCTTCACTGGCTCCCTCCCCCTGACCTGAAACCACTCTCCTGATTAACGAGATATGGAAAGTTTTCGGAATAGGGCCAAACTGGGGGGAGATTTTGGGGTTTGGCTCTTTTCAGCTTGCACAGGGCTGTATTATGGAAGGCTGTCTTGCTAGTCAGAGCAAGAAAACCTTGCAAATGCTACTGTGGAGTTTCATCAAAACTGAAAGAGTGTGCAGAATTCTTTTGTTGACTCAAAAATATGCATCAGTAACCCCAATTCATTCACCCTGAACCAAATAGCTACAAACATTCATTTTAACAATATACGGGCCTTAAGAAATGTGTAATTTCACAGCAGCAACAGAACATTTATATTGTGAACATTAACCTAACTTCTAAGCTCCTGTAGGAAACTCTAAAATTGTTTAGTAAGAAGGGCTTTCTAAGCTGAGAATCAAGCTGTGAGAAAGAATAAAAAAAGAGCATTCATTTAAACATTTTCAGAAGCCCCTAAAAATGCCGTTTTCACACAGTAAATCCGCTGCACTTGAATGTCTTCTGGCTTTCTGAAAGGAATGCTCTTCACTGGGATGCAGCCTGCTGTGGTCAAGTATGATGCAAATAAAAGTGTTGCTAATGGTGATTGAAAAGGATTCCCACTGCTGCTGGCCAGTGTTGGTTTTAGATAGGCCAACTCTGTCGAACGGAGAGCGACAGGAGACAGCAAACTTTCTCTAACGCTCTCTAAACTCTGAGTCACCTCTGCTTCCCTTCCTTTTAACACTAGCCTGCCCCGTTGTTTCTCTGCGGAGCTTTATATTAACTCAGTCTGGACCAGACTACCACTGGAAATGTAAAGTTGCAGATTTTCAAACAAACGGGTTGACAGAAAAAAAGAAGCGAACCATGGGAAGGAGCGTTAGCACAGCTGCGAGTCAGCAAGCTCAAACACTTCCACACCCTGGGTCAGCCCAAGAAACAAAGTTGTTACTCAAGAATAAATACCCAGACATCCACTCTAACCGTGACGCTCTGTATTGACAGCAGCTATCGGCAGCAGGGCTTGGCTGTCTCAGGCGTCTTGTCTTTCTAAGAAAAATCAGCTTTGCACAGGCACACAACCACTTTACTCCGGGAGTAAGTGGCCACCCTAAGGGCAGGCAGCGAGGCTGAGGCAGGGATTCGGAAATGCAGGGATTTGGCTTCTGTTTCCTCCATCTCCGTTCAAGGCATCAAGCGCAGGACATACCTCTCCTCCTCAGCAGGACTGGACTTTTCATGGCTTTTCTGCCTTGCACGCTGCAGGTTCAGCACGGCTTCACGGAAAATTTCCAGCAGTGGCTGACAGTTTTAACTGGGCTCCGTCTCCCCTCATAGCTCACTAATTACGTTGCCTTGAGACTTCAGAAGTATCTTGTACCTTCAGGCTCAGAGGGTACTTGGTAATCCAGGCCCTCAGCTGCAGTGAAAGAAAATCAATTAATGAAATTAAGGAGGAGAAAAAAATCAGAAAGAATTAAGGGAAACCTGTTTTTCCTGCAGGTGGACTTCAGCTGCCTGAGCACTAAAAGAGCACGTATACCCCGGGCTTTGCAACAGCAACGACGCTGAGGACTTGCGGGGTGCTTCTGTGGTTTTACCTGGGCGTACTGGTGTCTCCCCACACCTCACTGGTCTCTCCCCCCTGGCCCCAGCCAGAGAGCTCATACAGCTGCACGGCTGAGGAACCTGACCCAGATGAAAACCACCCTGAGAAAACACAAGAACAGGCTCCCTGGGCCGGGGCGATGGTTGCCTCAGCCGAGATGCTTGCCCAAGAGCACAACTTTCGGGGTTTAAATAAGTGTATCAGCCTACAGCCTCTGAGGTGGGAAAAGCGGGGTGTGAAGGAGGGGGCAGCAGGAGGTTACACGTTTTCCCCAGGACCCAGCTGCCTGATTTCTGCCCCCGCTGAACAGCAAGGCTGACGTGCTTTCTTTGACCCAGGCTCTCTTGACCGGTCCACCCCAGCACGAACCATGGGCCCCACCAGCATCTGCTAGGATTTCAGCTGTTCTGTGCTGTGTTTACTCACTCTGGATGACTCAACAGGGGGCACAGAGGAGAAGATGAGCCAAAACTTGAATGTACTTTTAAAGGAGATTTTGATGGCTGTGAAATACTTTACATTCAATGTATACAACCCCAGCAACAAAGCCGCCCCTTCTTGGGCTATTTTCAGTACATAAGAGCATATCAAGGTCCAGGAGACAATCTCACAAGGCACAATGCAAGTAGTAATTGGTCTTTCTTCACGCTGCTCTTTTTTTGATCAGTCTAGCTCAGCCTTCTTCAGCAAAATGCCAAGATGTGGATCAAAGACACCAGAAAGCAGTCACCTTCAGTCCCCAAAATACACGCAGATGTGCAGCAATTCTTGATGTGGGGTAGATTGTTTTTTTTTCTATCCTCTCACAGGTACCTATTGCAAGTGGTAATCATCTTTGCTATATTTTAACATAAACTTAGAATTGCATCAATGACTGAAAAATACAACTGTCACACCTCACAGATATTCATCCATCCAGTCCCAGCCTTTGGCACGCTTTGGCACGCAGCTGAGAGGGTAGCTAGTGCTCAGTCACCACCGTGAGGGCACCCAGCCTGTTCTCTCTACCTGTGGAGTCTGGCTGGGCTGCTGAGAAGGCGAATGTGCCAACAACTGGTTTGCTAAGAAAAATGTAAACTGTCCAGAAGACATAAGCCTACAAACCATGGGGAAACTCTCATTTTGCACTCAGAAGTGCGAGCGTGCAGGCACTGTGCAAAGCAGGCATGCAGGACTTTTGGAGCCAAGTGTTTTGCTCTTGATCTAAAAGCAAAGTACCTGGGCAGCGGGTTCACAGCCCTCCCTTCGGCCTGCAGTCACCAACACGCTTCCCAGCTTGCTCAGGAGAATCCTCACGCTAAGCAAAGAGCCTCACAGACCACTAAAGCAGGGAGGCGCTGGGCGGGTATTCACTGAGCAGAGGATGAAAGCTCAGCCTGGCTCCCAGGGAGGCTCCCAGGTCAGAGAGACAACAGGCCTGTGGGCTACAACACACCCTCTGAAATACGTTCAAATGCCAACCATGAGTGCTGCAGAAAAATATGGTGAAAGGGCAAACAATGCAGCTCCGCCGGTCGGGGCAGCGCTGCCGCAGCTCGGGGCTCGCCATGCCGTGCGCTGCTGGTGTAGCCCCAGGGGCCATAAAACACCAGCCAAGATGTTTGTCTGGTTTTCCCCCCTCTAAATCACAGGGTGAGGAAATAAAATAAGGAAGAAGAGCTGAGGAGAGCAGGTAAGGAGCTGTGGCACCCAATGCCCCGGCTTTCCTGTCTTGCTACAGCTCTCCTGACTTTTGATGTATTCATTGCACTGACCAGACGACGGCCTCATCTTCACCCTCCAGATCTCACCGAGCAACCAGGATCTACCTCAAGAATTACCAAGCTGGAAGTGTCTAAAGACAAGTCTGTGCATCTCCTACTTATTTCACTCCTCTCTCTCCACCAAGTTATTCTGCTCTCTTCTCCCTCTGGTCGCTTTTTCCAGGTTCCCACCACACTCGTTTTAGACCCTTACAACAGCAAGTTACCTCTGTACCACTGTCTGCAACCTCGTCTCAAATGCACCATTGGCTCTACAAGAAACTAAACATGCAAAAAAGACCCCACTACGACTTTTTTCTTGGGCCCAACAGAATTTTAATAAAGACTTGGTTTCCTGATGAACTAAAAAACATCTTTTAAAATGAGGGCATAGGCTGGGACTTGGCTTGGTGGCTGTAGCCACCTCCTTGTGCCTGGCCTTTCCCCCAGTAAAAACAGGGTTGCTGAACACTCAAAGAGTTGCAATTGAAAGAACCTAAGCAGGAGAAAGAAATCTTTGTGTTAGGAAACTTCTCAGTATATCGCACAAACAACCTCATCACACTTTTAAGACACTGAAGGGGAGCAGCAGTTTCCTACTGGAGGTACCAGCAAACACGAAGTCACACAGAAGAAATAGCTCAAGATGGGTTGCCACAGAGTAAGGGCTATGTGATCCCTTATCTCCTTCGGAGGTTGGTAAAGGGCTTTCAGAGTCCTGCTGTGAATTTGTCTCAGTGTTTTTTAAGGGCCCTTAAAAATGTCATTTGTCACAGAGTAAATCCTGGATGTCTGGTTACTTTCTGTGGGGAATGCTCTTTGCTGGGCTGCAGCTTGCCAGGGGTCAAATATGACAGAAATGAAGTGTTGCTAATAGTGATTGAAAAGGATTCCTACTGTTTGTGGCCGGTGCTGGTTATTAGAGAGGCCAAATTTGTGGGACAGAAAGCAGCAGGAGACAGTAAACTTTCCCTAAGACTTACTAAACTTTGAGTCACCTCTGCTACCACTGCCGTTCTGTCAGACCCATTTGGAGAAAACCGATATTATAATTACTAATCTCGGTGAGGGCACAACGTGCAACATGAGGCACTCCTCTGCCGGCCGTATAATTACGGATGGGCTGGGGAAGCCTGCAGGCACTGCCTCTGCTCCCCACCCCAACAATGCACCGGATTAGGTTACTGCTCCATGCCGGCAGCCGGGGCAGGTATGTGAGCAGCAAAGTCACTGCCCTGCCGCGAGAGAAAACGCTTACAGAGGGCTGACTGCCCGCTATTAAAGGTTTGAATGTTGCCTCAGAGGAGCTCCCTTTCCGACCCTTAAGTGGTGGCATCTAAAGGGCTGTTTAAAGAGGGACTCATCCCCCTCACAGGCAGCAAATACCGATGGCTGAGAACACTTTTGGTTTGTTTTATGATTTCCTCCACCCCTTCCCCACCCTACTGTTTCTGCACCTGCTGGATTAAACTTTCACATAAAATCAGTTTTGGCTGGATATCATTTAACTTTATCCTCTACGGTCTTTTTGATACATTGTAAACACATTCCTTCAAACCCTAGGCACGGCTTATTAGTAACAAGTTCAGTGCCAAGAAGGTTTGTCCACCAAAAGGAGATAAACTGCTGATTTTAAAGAGAGGAAAGGGGCTGTATTCCAGCAGCCCAGAACAAGGAAGGCGCGCTAGGAAGCAGCAACGTAAATACCGAACGCAGACTGCGGCCCTGACGCTGTAAACCCTAAATAAAGGTTGACTTAAAGCAAGTGAGCAGTCCTTGCAAAAGGCGGTATATCCCTGCCTAAAATTAAGTGCGGACAGAAGCACTGTGCAGGATCAGGCCCGCAACACATTGATCACCTTTGCAGGGTGCTGAGCAGGCTGCTGCCCTATTGATTTCTATAGCCATAGAGGGGGCTTAGCACCTCGGAGCATCAAATTTCCGAGCCTGGAAGAGACCTGGGCTCTGGAATGGATTAAAGTCACATGTGATGTATTTGGAAAGGCCTCAATTCAGTCTCAGCGCTCAGTAACAGCCACCACCATTTATTCTGGTTACTACAATTCATTTGGACAGTGTTTACAATATCGTCCCCTTTCTCCATTATTAGACAAACAACTTTGATAGGTAGCCTTTTATTTTTTACAGCGTTTCAGAGCAGAATAAACGCACAGCCCAAGTTATTTATGGAGTGAGCTTTCTGTATGAGGTGCCTTGGCCAAGGAAGTGTGAATTCACAGAGTGCACACGCTGCGTATGTTCAGCCAGACAACAGTGACCCAGCATTCACTGAGGAAGGGGAGGAAGGAGAAACACATGCAAGACATCACCTTTTACGTGCCATGTCATCGGAAAACCCTCCCCATAAACTTTAGCAAACTGTGTGCCAAATGGCACGTTACTGGCTTGGAGCAGTAGTCAGAACTGGTGTCCAGGGCTCTTCTCGTTGGGCAGGGTAGCAAGAGAAAAACCCTGTTCCTGCTTATTCCTTAGGGAACGCCGTGTCGGTTGTTAGGGACAGTGGGGCTGGCGTTTGGTGGCCAAGAGTATTGCAGTTGGTTACAGAAAGGCAGCCTTACTTTAAAGTTTTTTATAAAACTTTAGGATGAAGGTTTTCTTGTTTTTTTTCTTTTCCTTTTTTTTTTTTTTTTTTAATTAAAGGAGTAGAGATTCAGAGGAAAAGAGAAAGAACAAGATAACCAGGTTTTATTTCACGTGACTTTCACATCTGCTACTGCATAAAAACTTCCCTGCAGGCAGGCTAACAGAGGACTTCGTTCAAAACTAACTAATTTACAAGTTCTGATTTCCTGGTATATTCAGCACTTAACGTGCAGGCTCTAACACTTTGCGTTTCTTTCATTTCTGACCCTTCATCCCACCAATACTGTGGGATTATGCAGCAATGCTGTGTGGACATCACCACAGGAGCACCGGGTCATGGACTCGGAAGCTCATGGAACAACAGTTCAACAGTCACACTAAGTTTAACTGTACACATATTTATAAACATGGACTTGCTGTATTTCTTGATTTCAATTAAAACACACACAAAAATGACCATGCAAGCAGCTCCTGCTGCCTCATCCACTAATTAGACTTCCAGTTGCAAATGCTGGAGCCACAGCCAAAAAATCCACCCCAGCACACCCCTAGCCCCCTGCATTTACAAATAATGAATTAACTCAGCACGCCACTAAATCAAAGAGGCTAAACAGCTTGCCAGAAAAGAAACAAGCAAAAAAAATTAAATAAAATCAAATAAATAGCTTTGCTTGCAAGCTCAGATGCATTTGCCTTTCAGAATAAAAGCAGTCGAAGCGTTTACCGTATGTTCAAGACAGAAAGTTGATTTGAGGTCAGAAAAGTGAAGAAAAACCTCAAAGGCTGCTCTGTGACAAAGGCTGCAATATATTATTCTCCTGCTCCGAGGACAGGTTTCTCAATATGACTAGGACGTTTTGAAAAACCTTTTGCTGGCTTTCATAAAAAACTGTGTTCCTAAACCCAAGATGAACCCAAACCTGCGCTCTGCGTTACCAAAGGGCAGCCAGTCCTCCAACGTCTCGCAAAGCACTTTTGGAAACCATCCCCTTCATCCAGGCAAGATCACAACCAATGTAGCTTGCTGCTGTAATGTAAAGATAAATAATAATGCTAATTTCACATGTCATGTTACAGGAATGATTGATATAAATAAATCTGGGGTTGTTTGATAAGAAATATACAAACACGTCCCTTCTCTTTCAGAAAAGTTCATACAAGCCAAAGCCAAGCCTCTAATGTTTTTTATCAGATCATTCCTCATTTTGAACATTTTCCCACGACTTAGTGCATTTTTTAATAAAAGATAAAAGTCTTTTTATAGGATAGACTTCTCCTCGCACAGTTACTACTGCAGCAATCTCAGGTCTTCTTTCAAAATATTTGAAACCAGACTTGCTGCATTAACAAATATGAAATAGAGCAACAGTAAAAGATTAACTCGTGTCAACTCTCGATGTCTCTGCTCTTAAATTATCTTCATTTATAGCACAGTAGCACCTAAGAGCCTTCCACACAACCCCTGGCAGCAGACAGAGCTGCATAGGAAGACTCTGCCTGGAAGACTTCAGACTCGGAAACTCTGATCTCCCGGTGACCCGTACGGTGGGATCCTGCGTCCCCAGCCCCGCGGGGAAGAGGCTCTTCCAGCTCAGAGATCAAGCCAACTGGCGGGAATCACTGTCTGTTTATCTGGATATCAGAATTTCCTGGAGTAGCGATGCTTGATGCTAAGAAACATTTTGGTCAGGGCATGACGCCTGCTATTTCAGGCTATAAGGCCACCCTCACCTCTAGCTGATTCGAGCAAGACTAACCCCCAAGGAGCGGCCATTCTCCTGCTGCCTTGCCCTCCTCTGAACCAGGGACTGCCACGTTCACCAGGCACAGAGACAAACTGGCACAGAGACACTCTCAAAGCTTGTCACCTTTTGTGAATACAGAAAACGTTCAAATGAGTGCCTCAAAACTGAAACACTGCACTAAGTATTTCTCTTTGAAGCTGACTCTCCTGGCAGCTGCCGTGGTGAATGGCGTGCTGGTCTCCAACCTTGCTCCTACACAGAACAGCAGCAGTACAAGACACGCAAAGCAGCACGCAGTAACTCATGAAGCTATCTGCCCCCAGAGTCCAGTTTTGCAGATTTCTCAACTGGCCGTGGCATTCCTAGCTGTGTGGGAGTCTGAAATCCCAAGGACAAGGTGTGCTTTCCTAAAATAAACCTCAGCTTCAACTCCAGAGAAGACTCTTTGGTGTTACTCACTGCAGCTGTAGTTCACTACATGAGTTTTCCTTCCAGGGAGGGGAGTAACTCTCCAACAGGACAAAGCTACCTTGGCCAGCTTCATAACAGACCTGGCACAAAGAACTTTCTAGAGGATAGGCCACATACAGGAGGGACTGTGACCAAAATCAGAGCACGCACCAGGAGTTCACAAGTACCATCTCCAGGAAGACGGTTACCATCCTTGTGCAGAAGAAAACCTAAAAACTATTTTGAGCTTCCTGGCAGCCTTCCTCCACCTGGTCCAGAGCCAGCAGGCTGGGAGAGGGCACAGTCCAAAACCTGCCTTCCACATCTCGTTTGTGCACCCAAAGATTTTGTCCTTGTGACCTGGGCAGCTAAGTCTTCTGATCCGACATGGAAGGGGAGGGACTTGTTTACAGAGGGAATTGTGTCCTTCTTTACAGAGATGAGCTGCCTCAGTGCTGACTTGTTTTATTACTTTTAAATTACAATCAAGTATACCATAATTCGGCGAAGCTTGACATCTGCTTTCACTAGCTCTCAATATTTGCAAAAGCTCTTCAAGAAATGCAAGGGAACCACTTCAGAAAAGCAAAGCGTTCACACCTCAGCATAAATAATTAGAATGCAAAAGGTTTAACTCTTTTTAAAGTTTTTTGCCCTGTTCAAGCTTTCACTTCAGGTTTCTTAACATGTGTAAAGAAACCTAACAGTAAGTTAGGTCTATGAAGCACTGCACCCATCTTCTGTCACACAAAGGTACATCTGCTGCTGCAGCAGTCCGGGACACTTTCTCAAACACAACATCATAGCCCAGTCCCACACGCCAGCCAAAATCTGTAGCCTTTAAAAGATCTGTCTCAGGAAAAAATCACAATACAGTACAGCTTCCTTCTTAAAATGCAAAGCTGTTGGCTAAGTAAGCCTGGATATCTGTACACAGTTGCTGTTCTTTGCTTTTTTCTTAACGCAGGAAGACGCTATTGCCCTAAAAGAAGGGAAAAGGAATGCCTAACATCCCTTTTCCCTAGCCCTAGAAGAGAAGAACAAAAAGAGGTTAAGTATTAACCCAACTGTCACACCTTAGGCAAAACAAACCAGCAGGATCCAGTAGGTAGCAGCTTTACACGTGGCAGAGCACGGTCGTTTACCCCCTGCTGTGCTGAGGATTTTGAAGGACTGTATTTTCCTTTGGTTTATTTTTTGTAATGTCAATATACACGCTGCTAGGTACTCATGGAAAAATTAATGCTGTGGCAACGTTGTCCCTTCTGAATGTACAATCCGAAACACACTGCAAGAAATTCATGGAAATAACAGGATTCAATCCTTGGAGTATTTTCAAATCAATAGTCTCTTTATTTATATTGTAGCTGCATTCCAATTTATCACTTACAAATATCCTCTGTAATAAATAAGGGAAGGAAATGGAAATATTACAATGAAATTGTAATAATTCAATCCTAGCTCTGCACATAATAAAGTTGCAGAGGGAATCTGTGCTTTTTTGGTTGCCACTAAGCATCGGCAACAACTGATGGTCTTAAGTTAACAAGCTAATATTTCATCCATGGATACCAGAGTGATAATGGCTAAATATGCCAGTCGAGGGAATGAGCACATGTGCAGCTATTTGCCTGACACAACTTCTGCTGTCATGGCCTATTAAAACCAGTTTACATGTGCATGTCGAATTTGATGAATATGTATGTGACCTCTTTCATAGCTATCACTCATTGGACTGTAGCCCTCATGGCAGAAAAAAACAGCACCTCTCATTAAACACAGCTTGAGTTACAGGCATGTTATGTTAATATTCCTTCAGAACTTTAGGGGGTTTTCTTCTCCTTTTAATAAATCTTCAGAATAAAATAATTTAAAAGTATAATTAAAGAAACCCAACTTTCCCTCCTCTTTCACTTGGTGAATGTGGTTTGAGATTTTCCTTATCTAGTGGAAGAAGCAGCAAATGAGTTTATATATAACATATTCAATGGACGGTAACCAAATGTGACTTCTTTTATATAGGGTCTTGAACAGAATTAGGTGTTTCAAAAAAGCAAAACTAAACCACCACCACCCCACCTCCCCCAAAATAGGACAGATTTTTTTTTTTAGGTAAAAATGGAACTGCCTATCTGGAACATCACACTTGATGCAAATCTAAACGGTACTATGTATTAGAGTCTAAACATATGCCGTGAACGTTCCCTGTTACCTTGCAGTTATCCCACTTTTTCTGCACCTAGATGGAAGGAGAACTGAAAGTATGAGCTGCATTGCTACAGAGAGTGCTTTCACCAAATTTCTTACAGAAATTGTCAAGCCTCAAGAGGCAGAGGAAAGCATCCAAGCTCTTGGCGTTTATGAGAATCCAAATGAACCTCTGAATCTTTTGAGGTTTCTTCATTGCTGTTTAAAAAGCATAAATTATCGAGTATAAGCAAGGATGCAGCCAGATTGTGCAGTCCATATATGGCAAATATTTACTCACATGAGCATTTCCACTCCATCTGCTCTGCAGATAGAGTAAATATTTCACAAACTGACACTCAGTTTGGTAATACCAAACCAGAAAAGGCACATCCACATAGGCGTTGGTACTTCGTACCATCCACAAAGAAAGCCACAATCTGCTCTCAGCTCAATGGGTTTGATACATCAGCAACTGGAAATAATTAAGGTCTGCACCCACTATACAACAAAACCAGAAATTCATGCACTAATTTTTAAGGGAATATTGAGGTATCCTAGACCACCACTGGCTCACTGTGCTAGGATAAACCAGAGACCGAATGGTTCACTTGAACGAGTCCCACCTCAGCACCTGAACCAAGAGGCACACGGAGCCGGAGGGGTCATGCTCTGCCGTTTGCAATGAGGCATCATTTCTTGTGACTTACTGGGTCCCTGACATCCAGATAGTTTGGGATTCCTGATTTAGCTACCAAATAAATAGATAAAATCTCTTTGCTCGACTGCTAAAACCCAAGCCTTGACCTCAGCAGGGGCATGCCATAAGTAAGGTGAGCAGAACGCAGTAAGCGACTGAAGCGAGCACTAAAACGATGCGTTGGCATTATACATTTTCTGGGCTGAATTTGTGCATGAAAGAAAAACAGATTCTCATCAGAATGTTCCACTCTGGGGGGAAAAAAAAGACAAAGTAAAAAAATCCACTATGGTAATTTCAACAGTATTTTAAAATTTTCTAAAGTTTAAAGCTTCACAAAGAAGGTCTAATTCCTACCTTACACCAATAATATAAAAAATGCTTATTTTTCCAATATCAAAAGCTTTTCATTAAGGTAAAAATATTTCACTTTGATAATCAGTTTGTTTAATTTGATTCAGCTTTCAATTCATATTAATTTTATTTGAATTGTATTAACAATTATATTGTTTTATTTCAGAATGTTCCAAGAAAAATGAAATTTTTCCATGTTCCTGTATCAACTGCTAGGAGTTCTTTTGTGATTTGCACTCTGGAGTACATTTTGAAACAGCTACTCTTCTTTTCAATTCAGTCTGAAAACAAACTTTGAATTCTTAGAATTTCCATTATCTATTTATGCATAAAACCATTTTCTGCATCTGAGGAGTTCCCAAAGACTCCAGATTTGAAAGAAAAGAAAACTGAAAGAATATTTACAAGGAAAATAAAGACATGAAAAAATCCAAATCACTTCAATGTTCAGGTGAGATTAGATACTGAGACCTAATCTGGCCTTTGAGGGACATTTACATTAGCTTGGAGTTCCTGTCCAAAAGCTTTGAATGAAGAAGAGGAACCTAATCACCCCGCCTACATTTAGCGAACTTGACAACAGGAAGAGCTAAAATTTCTCATGAAGGTGGTGTTGTTGGTAGAGTTTCAAGATATGGATACAATGTTGTATATAAAACTTGGGTTTTTTTCCTCCTTTCAGTTTTTTTTGGGTGGTTTTTTTGTTTTTTGTTTTTTCCAGGCAGTTTTTTCTACAGGAGGAGAGCCAGCGCCTCTGCAGCAATATAGACAGATTAATTTCCAGCTTCTTTTCATTAACACAACAGAAATGTAGATGCTGATAAAGGAATGCTGAGTTTGAACAAGCTCTTGCCACGTGGATAAGCAGCACACCAAGGTAGGGAAGCACCGCTGGCTCTGTCCTGCCCCCTCACCATACACACTGATCCCGGCAGCGCTCACCTACCCTTCGCCGCAGCTATCAAGCCACGAGAGCTCAAACCCGGCCCTTTGTTCCGTGCCCGACCCCAGTGCGTAGCTCCCCTGCCCTGGGTGAGGCAGTACCTGTGCCGGGGACACCAACGCACCAGCTAGCTGGCGGTGCACGGGTGGGAGCACCGGCACAGAGCACCCATGGTATATAGATGACTGCTTTGCTCTCATCTCCTCCCGCCCGTTCTCTGGGACAGCAGGATTCCACCCAGGCAGCCTGACCCATGTGGCCTGAGGATTACAGGACAGTCTCCTCCAGACTGAGCATAAGGATGGTAGTGGAGATGAAGCCCCAATTTCCTGTGTTTTACTTGTTTGGTTTGGTTTTCTTTTAAACAAAGAAAGACGTGGTGTTCCTACACCACATCTGGGCAGCATGCAGTTCCCGCTGCATCCTTTCCATGACAGGCTTTTCTTACACATTTTTCTCTGGTGTATCTGAACTGTCACTCCCTGCAACATCAGCGTGGTTTTGCCTCATCTACCTGACCTAGAAAACATGATAAAAACTAAAACCAACCAAAAACCCCCCTTCCAGTGCTGTCAAAACAGGCATTTTACCCCATATAATCCCATGGTTTTCAATTTTCTTAAGGTTTTGGAAAATACTCCTATTGCCCTGAGTGGCAGAGAACTTCAGACAAGGTTTGTGTGAAAGATCCCTCTCAAGCTGCTAGCCCTGGAACGCTGGCTTTCATGCACACTCAGTTTCTGAAGGGAATCCATGAATAATGCAAAAGCTGAATGAGGCAGTTGGTTGTACTTTACCACCATACCAAAACAGCCTTTGCACCGGCATGTCCAAAACAGACCATAAAATGCTTCTCTGTACACAATCCTACAATACTTTCCTGACTTGCACATCCCCTTTTGGAGTAAGTCTGAGATGAGATTACTTACATGCCCCAAGCTCAATTAACAAATGCAAAGCCAGGGATGCAGGTATGCTGTATGCAAAGTGAACTCATAAATTCCATTTTTTGCAGGTGCTAAGCATGCAAAAATGACACACAAATTCTTCTAGAAATACAAATGCCAGGAATATAAGTGACATTGTATAACAGTTAATGAAAAAAACCCCACAACCTTGACTGATTCAAAGAAAGAACAGAAATAGATGTGACATAACTTATGGATTTGATAAGGAAAAATACTGCCATGACACCAGAAATAGATGACAAACTCAAAAAGTATCCGCTCTAGCTCATCCCAGGAACTGATATACACAAGAGAGCTTTCCACAGGCTGTTTCGAAGGTTAGAAAATCTCCGTATCAAATTACAGGGCACTACACACTTTCCATATCACCTCTTCCTTAATTAAAGTAATATTGAAATAAAATGTTCCTGTCATATTCCCTTGTGCCAAAGAGAAGTATGGAAGTATCTATTCTGAGTGTCTGAAATCAGATACACATTTTCTTTTAAATAGACACTTTCTGGGTACATATCAAGATAATTTAAATAAAACTAAATTTAATTCAATACAAATCTTATCATTCTCATGTGGAATAAAACAAAGAAGAGTTTAAAAGATCCCCAGGGTAATCTTCTGGCACCCATAGTTACAGCCAAACATGCAATCTCTGCTAATAACTCTTATTTACATATATATTAAACACGTATACCATTAGGAGATAAGTAGGTATTGATAGAGCCATGAAGTATAGCAATTTCTTTGAACACATATTTCTAAAGTAAGTACCTTACTTACAGTTTAATAGAAATTCTGGTTAATTTAGAGATTAGGAACTAGATATATATTTCTAGGAGTTCCTGGGAAGTTAAGCCTGTGAAAAAACAGAAACTTGCTACAGACGGGCATGGGAGGAAAAAATCATCAGCTTTTCAAGGGGTAGAAAAAATTTGGTGATCCAAAGCAGAAATGTGCTCACTTGCTCATTAGGACAAAGTTAATAAAGAATAAACCTGAAACTTCCCAGTACACCTTTTCCACCTCCCAAGACAAAAACGAAAGAACCCTTCTCTGGCCTTTGCCTCCTCCCCACCATTTGATGTGAAACATGAAAAATCACTGAACTGAATTCCATAAGCCTGAGCTTTACACTGGAAGTGAAATTAAATTAATGCAGAAAGGAGAAGTAAAATTAGAATTTTAGGATTAAGTATGGCCTGAGCTAAGACTTGACCTTGACAAACACGATTACATTCACTGAAAAAGGTGAAGTGAAATCTACTTGATACAAGAAAGTAGGTCTAAAAGAAAACACCTAAATAGTCGCTCTCAAAAAACGTTGACTTGACTTTGGCACTGCAGATTTCCAAAGCTGCTGCTTTCTGCAGGTTCTACCAGGTGCTTGTAGAAATGCGGCCTTAAAAGATACCTGGAATTCAAGAACACTTTTCCCTTAACCAAAGCACTTGCCGACATCACCAAATGCACTGAAAGAAATACGTATTGTCCAGCATTTAGCGCGCAGACGCAGGTAATGAAGCCCTGTCTGAGCAAGCAGTGGCAGGCCTGGAGCCTGGCTGCGCTCTGGGGACACTGACACCCCTGGGGCTCCTGCCCCCGCTGCCCAGCGCCGGGGGGAGCTGGGATGTCACTCCCCCTCCCTTCACACACATGGGTTGGGGTCCCCAGGCTGCCTGCACCCAGCACCTCTGCGTGCCCCAGCACTGCTGCTGGGACAATCTGAGCTGGCCGGCCCGCACTGAGTGGTGGCACTAGCCACGATGGCCCTCCAGCTGGCCCCATTGCGCCGCAGGCCCCCGCGGGGCAGCCACGTCTCCGTGCTGGTTGCTCCCAGTGACTCATTTTCCATGAAAGTAAATTGCTACTTTCAGCCTCAGGAAACGGTGGCCAAGTTGCCACGTTAAAGAGCAGGGCCTGGTGTCACTGGCCTTGCCTTCTCCTTTGTGCTAATTGCGAGTGCACTCCCCAAAGGGCACAAACAGCCTGCAGGATTGCTAGGCAACCCGTCGCGCACGTTTTGCCAGCGTACATATTTGTGCTCTCTCTTTTTAATTTTATTTTTTTTTTCATTGGGACGGGATGCTTCCCTTCTGCCCATGTTTCTCCCTGCACCACTTCAAATGAGATTAAGTTTAGGCAAAGAGGGGAGTCCGTGCTTGTGGCAGGACCATCGTGCATTAAGCGAGTTTATTTTGGTAGCGCTGTGTTCTGTCTCTAGTCACTGTCTTTTTGCACATAATCAAAACATGAAGATTTATTATAGGGAGCACTAAAAATATGGCTTGAAAAGAACAAAAATAAAACCACAAACTTGCTTTACAGCTGTGGCCTTAGGAATGCAACTGGATTCAGTCTGCAATGGGGAGTGGCAACGCTGTCAGGTTTCAAATGGGACTTATCTGCTCAGGCTTTCAGAAGCAAGCTCCCCGGCTCCCAGCACAGCCCCTAGAAAAAGAGACGGACACGGCATTACACAGCGACGTGATACACAGCCCACTGCATCCACAGGTCGGTCCCTAGCAGTAGATCATCATCACCGTGCTGCCAGATTTTTCATTATCAGACTCAAGGCTCCATGTGTATTTCTTGAAAATCCAATGCAACTCTCCCCCCAAAGCCCCTAAGGCTCCTTTTTTGTTTCTTCATTTTAAATATGTTAGAGCCCTGATGGTTGGGGGAAAAAAGTACATCTTGAAAAAGGATAGCCCCTAGCCATCATCACACATGAAAAGACAAACTGAGGAAAAAAATGTTATGTGAATTACTCTTGTAAACTAATAAATGAATGCCTTCAAAGCCCGTCTCATGATATTTTGAACAAGTGAAACTGGGCAGTGCGAGTGGTGCCCGTCATCACTACACCTGGTATTACAGACGATCAATCACCCTTACTAACTCCGAGACTATGGGTTTTCTTTTTTTTTTTTCTCCCCCTGGATAGCTACAAATCTGATATTCAGTGGTCTGACAACTTATTTTCAATGAAAGCAACTCAGTTAAAGACAACTAGCTGTCTGTCAACCACACGACTTGTACACAAGGATCCTGGAAAAATATTTCTGCAGTCAGTCACCTGGCCCGCCACGAGCACTCCAGGCTGACAGTGAGGGCATCCTTGGCATTGAAGGCAGCGACAACCTACAACCCAGGGATGCACCCCTCACGGCTTCCCCTGCTCCTGGCACACCAGAGCTCCTTGCTGATCCAAAAAAGTCACCTGGAGGCCATCTCAGCCCAACCTGGAAACTGCACTCAGCTGATCTTAAGGAAGAGTCAAACACACATGCTCTTCAGTGGTCATCAAATGAACTGTACATCTATATTACACAGTGGAAATCAGGGCAACTCTCTTGCCACCTCACAGTTAATCAGCATAAGCTGCACATCTAATTAATTTATTCTCAACTTCTAGCAACAAGAAGATCTGAATGAAGCTTGCTGTGACTTTCAGCATGTAGTCAGTAAAACGCACTGGGCTGCTGGAGCAGTCCAGCTTGGATGGCTTTCCTAGATGAGTCTCCTTATTAGTTTGTTAGCTTTCAACAGTGGTGATGAAAAATAAAAAAGAGAAAGAAGCTGACACTCCTAAATGCATTCCATGTATGATCATCTGCCCATTTAGAAGGAGGCAGGTTTCCTCAATGACTGCAATTCAGAGATTTGTGGATCTTGAATAAAAGAGAACAAAAGTAATTATGAAACTTTTAAATTTATGAATGAAAACAGAAGAGTGGTTTATTATCTCTGTATATTGTAGTAATTAATCCACACAATGTGAATAAAGTATAGGAGAAGATTGTGTGGGTAAAGCAGGGATGCAAGTCTTGGTCAGCATTACACAATAAATCAGGTTTTATCTCCCGTTTCTTTGTCTTGTGCTCTGCAACTGTGCCAAACCATTATGTCCTTAAAAAATTTCCATTAAGACAGAGGTTGAAACCAAAGGTAAGCAAGGTTGAGAGGTATGTGGAGCTTTCATCCACAGATGTGATAGCCTCATGTTTCAATGTATTTGTTCCCTTTGATAGAATGTGTGCGCTCAAAGAGACACTTTACAGATTCATACAGCATACATTTTCATTTTTTAATAACTTTTACAGAACTTTCAGGAAGGGTTGTTCTGGCTTTTTATGGATTCTTCCCGAAGACGACAGTAAAATGTTCATGAATTTGCAATGGGGTATTCCAAGTGCCCGTGTGTTCTGCTCAGCATATGTAATATCAACATCATCTTTCCTATCTGTTAACTCTGGAGGGAGACGCAGCCTCCACAAAACACAGGAGGAAATCCCCACTGCTTTGCATTACAGGTTTCAGTCTGAATTTGCTTCTTTGAGTCATTGCAGCCAGCACAAATACATGCAACTTCTATAAGCTGGCCTTCCACATCTAGATAGCCCCGCTGTCATCTTTCGAGAGTTAGTTAAACTTGCATAGAAATTATTTGAATGGTGTTTAGCCCTGGCCTCTCTCCTTCGGGCTCAGATGGGTCTTTAGGTGCCGCCTTGCAGCAGGGAGGGAAGCGGCACCTGCTTCCTGCGGGCACATGTGCGGGGAGAGATGGCTGAAGGCACCGCACTGCGAGTGAAGGTGCACCCGCTGCTTTACTCACTGACCTCTCCACAGGAAGGCTGGGCTGTTCAGCGTAACAGCGTGCAAAAAAAAAATATTTAAAAAAATTTGTAATTTCCCTCTCTCCCTCACCGGACATGCTGCAGCAGTGGCCCCAGCGTAGTCCCACACTTCTCCAAGCCTACAGCTGACATAGGTTATGGTAAGAAATTGCAAGGATCCCTCTCACCTTGTGGAAAGGTCCCGGAACAACTTGATGAGGTAAGAAATCCTTCTTTTAATATATGGAGGCCTGGGGTTTGTACCTGACGATAATATATTAATGCCTACTTTTTATGTAAGGAGCTAACATCCACGGAAGACCCAATATATCTCTGCGTAACCGTATATCCCCATTTTCAGAGACAATGAAGGGGGGTGCAAGCAAGGTCCTGGGCATCCAGCCCAAAGGACGCACAGTAAATACATCACCAGTTTTATGCTCCACTTGAGACTGTCCAGTTGCCCTAAGTACAGGACTAACAATGGGAACTGCCTTCTCAGATTATTTTTTTTTTCCAAATAATAAAAAAAGAAAGCATTGCCCTAAAGAATAAGCGAATACTTATTATGAATTTCCACTGAAGCCCATCATTGCTAGGGTAAAGAATCTGCCAACATTAACATAAGGCACGCCTGGAGATGGTCTAGTCCACCACGCCTGCTCAAAGCAGCTGTAGTAGGTTGCTCAGGACCACGAACATTCAGGGTTTGAAAAGCTCCAAGGATGGAGATGCTACCAGCTCAGGTGGAAGAAACCAACCAACCAACTTCTCCCAACAGTTCAACAGAACTTTCTGTGTTGCAGTTTGTGCACATTGCCTCTTACGCCATCACTAGGCACCACTGAGAAGAGCCTAACTCTGGTCTCTTTACCCCCTCCATCACATATAGATACAGCGAAGACCCTCCCTGAGCCTTCTCTAGGATGAACAGCCCCAGCCCTCTCAGCCTCTGCTCAGGTGAGAGATGCTCGAGTCCCCTCAGCCATCTTTGTGGCCCTTCTCTGGACTAGCTCCAGTATAACCCTGTCTTCCTTGCACAGGGGACCCTAAAACTAGCCCATTATTCTTTAAAAATACTGAACTGATGCCCTACTGCCCCGAAAGGCAGAATAAACAGATGTATCTGAAACAGAAATTCACTGGTACTTGGTAAAGAATCTCCTTGTTCTTCTAATCCACTCCTGAAATACAAGATTATTTTTGGCCAGTTTTATTGACTGAAATCACTCTTTGCTCTTTATTTATTCATTCTCATTTTTTATATAGTAAGGTTGGACTTCCTTCCTTTTCCCCTCCAAGTGTGTTGTCCTGGAGGTTGTTATTGCTATGGAAGGCTGTGGGTTTTTAAATTAAATGTATATTTCCGCCACCATATACACTGGTGCAGTAGCTTTTCCCTCACTCAGCTGCCACAGAACCATAGTTTGGTCATTACAAAACCAAGTTTGAAAGCAATAGTGAACCCTGGCTATTTTGGTGGTGGTGTTTTGAATTAATTTTTTTCTTTAATGCTTAAGTTTCTTGAGTATATGTAGCTTTTATTTCCATTAAATTTATTTGAACTGCAAGCATTTCTGACGAAACTTAAGAGGTGAGCTTGTGGAGCTGACATGCATGTGCTTTCCCTGCTGCTGTGGTTGAACCCTTTTGCTCCCCGCCCCACCCCCCCCCCCTAGGGTGATGGGAGGGAGAATCGGGGAAAAAGGTAAAACTCATGCATTGAGATAAAGAGAGTTTAATAGGACAGAAAAGGAAGGGAAAATAAGGATGAAGAATATATAAACCTAGTGATGCACAATGCAATTGCTCACCACCTGCTGACTGATGCCCAGCCAGCCCCTGAGCAGCGGCCACCACCCCCTGGCAAATTGCCCCCCATTTTGGTATTTTTGGGGTTTTTTTGTTTGTTTGTTTGTTTGTTTTTTCTTTTCAACATGACATCATATGGTATGGGACATCCCTTTGGCCAGTTTGGGTCAGCTGTCCTGGCTCTGTCCCCTCCCAGCTTCTTGTGCCACCCCTCCTCCAGCCTCCTTGCTGGCAGGGCAGTATGAGAAGCTGAAAAGTCCTTGACTTAGTGTAAGCGCTGCTCAGCAACTACTATCAGCGTTTTATTAACATTAATTTCACCCTAAATCCAAATCACAGCACTTTATAAGCTACTAGGAAGAAAATTAACTCTCTCCCAGCCAAAACCAGGACATCTATCCATGACATACGCTATGAAAAATCACAAACTCTCTGCTGTAACCTCAAAATATTCTGTGCTTAAGTACCTTGCTTGAAGAAATCTTGGCCACAGCCTTAATTAAAAAAAAATTAATAACATCAACAGAGTTCTTCTCCCGCAAGAGAAATAAAGAAATACCCAGATTAGTGTGTTCTGCTTCCTACCCTCCATATTTCTTTTTAAATCTAGTTTGAATATTTTTGCAACAGATTTGCAGATAATCTTCCAGTCCAATAATGAGAGATTCCATTTCTAGAATTTAAGGTTCATGCAAACAAAAAAAGATTTCATACAAACTGTCTTGGAAGTATTCTGCTATCAGGAAGATTGACTCCATTTTATTTCAGTATCTTTGAAGGACTATAGTGCAGTTCTAGGTTCCTCACAATGCCAATTCTGTAATATTTTTTCCCCCTCTCATCAATTCTCCTACCAAGTAGATAAATTATGGAATCCATTAATGAGATCATTAAAATAAACAGGAAAAAAAGCACTGCTTTTTCCCTCCCAAGACCACAACTTTGCTATGAAACACAAGCCTGCTGCTTTAATGCTACTTCTCCAGCCATGGGATTCAATTCCAGTTTCCGATGACTTACCATTTGACTGCCTTTCCCCCCGGCCTTTTCCAATTTCTTCACTGTGGTCTCAGAGTTATTAATACTGAACACTCACATCATCAGGACTAGAATGTTTTAGCATTAAACACCAGAGACTTGGCCGATTTTCAACTAAAGATTAATGCTTTGTTTTCAGTAAAAAACCCAAAAGTTTTGTCCAGCCAACACTTGCAGAATTTTTTCCATTCTCCTCACCAGGGAATGGGACAACTGGAGAGCTTGTCATGAGCTTGCTCAATTGGCTTGAGTGTTGAGATCAGGAGCCTCTATCAGAAGCGTAATTTAACAATTCACTGTGACTTTTCACACCACTATCTGCAAAATGGCAAATTCACACCCTCCTCCTGTCTTGTTTTATTGACTGATCCCAGCCCAGGTCTTTCCAGCTATATAATTCTCCCAGACCAACAAGCACATCTCCCTTTGCATACCTGTCCAGGGACCAAAGCCCTAGTCGTATGACTCTCAGAAACAACAAATACACAACTCAGAGTTTGCCGGCTTGGTAATCTCTGTGCCTTGCCGAGCACACAGGGCGCATTTCAACCTGATAGGATGTCAGGTCATATAGCCAGAAACAAAACTGAATTGACGGAGAAATTATTCCATCTTCACAAGAGGTACTTAGAAGTCGCTGTGAATAACCATTGTGGGAGACTGCTGGAAAAATCCGATAGGTGATGTGATCTGTTACTAAATAAACAAAAGGTCTTTCCCGGCCTAAATGATCCCATGATTCTGTGATACGGTATAGAGGAAAGCAGTGCAACCGCAGCCTTGATCATGGTGGAGAATGGCGCTTATACTTTGGAAGGATGTTGAAAAATTGGAGAGAACTCAAGAGTCACATGAACGAATAAAAAAATGGAAGATATGCCTTAAAGTGAGAGGCTCCTGGTGCTCAATCTATTAGCTTAATGAAGAAAAGGTTAAAGGATAATTTATTAGTCTATAAGTGTCTATTATCAAAGGGAATGGAAATTGATAATTGATGACTCTTCAATCCAGCTGACAAAGGCTTAACAAGATTCAATGGCTCGAAGTTCAAATTAGACAAATTAAGGTCCAGAATATGGGCACTTATTTTTTCTCTGTCTTTACAGGGAAGACAACTGATAAAAGGTTGCAATAGATGCTCCATCACTTGAAACTTTTAAATCAAAGTCATGTCAACAAAGTCGTAAAAGGTGTCTCTAAGTAAGTCACAACGGTTGGACTTCAAGAAAGCTTTTGGGGAGGTTGCTTGAGTGATGTTACACAGGCCATTAGCTCGCAAAGGTCCCTTCTATTGACAAAATCCTGGTAACTGTTAAACTGCATCAGAGTTATGTAGACCACATTTTTTTTTCATTCTCCGAACATAGAATCCTGTATCGGAGTGCAATAAATGTTTCAGGACCTCTTTCACCATCAGCCAAAAGAACAGCGGATGAACAAAGGCAAGGAACTGTATTTCCCAAAATGTCAACACGTGAGTGAAAGAGTGTGATACAAATCACTGGAGCTGCTAAACATTTTTATTGAATGACGAAGCAGAATAGATTAGAAGGCAAAGTTTAGGTTCCTCTTTAGGATAAGTAGCTGTAAGCCTTCTGACACTAAATAGTCATCATGTTTCCCTGCAGCCCACCTTTCCAAGGCACACTATGCACTGTGGTCTTCGACAATGGGATTAAGTATTACTGGCAGACAATACCACTTAAAACGTTAGCTGCATCACCCTCTATGACAAATGAAAGAGCGATTAGTCTGTGGTGCCTCTTTTAACAGGAGAACAGAAGAAAAAAAAAAAAAAAAAAAAGAAAGCCCTTATGCTCCTCGATAGGGGAAAAAAATACCTAGAAGGCAATATACCTCATCCAGATAGAAAATGTACATGAAAAATGGTTACAACAAGATTATTTACATTCTTTAGTCATTAGGGATAAAGAGGATGCTTACTGACCCATCTTTCTAAACAACAAATTGAAAATCCTCTGTGATAAAATGGCCCTGCATTGTGCTTTCCAGTTGTGTCAGATACTCCAGAAAAATGGCGTTCACTTAGCATATCTATCTACTCAGTGACTGATTTGTGGTCTTTGCAATTTAGATACTCAGCCTCTCTTTCAACTCCACATGTCTATTACATTTGCTACAAATTGTATTAAGTGAGCATGGCTCAGGGAGAGCGGAACTGCAGCCTGGAGAGCCGGGCAGCCTGGGGAGATTGTGTTTCTTGACCCAAAATGTCTCAAACGAGGGCTGGCCGAGTTGAACTTGGAACTACTGGGTCTGGGATTTGCTGCTGGTGAGTTTCCCCGCTGCTGATGGAAGAGGCTCTGAAGCCAAGCTGGCCTCAGTTACTCAGTGTTATGGGGATGCAGGAGAGGTTACTCCATTGATTTGGGCTACACACTGAGTATATACACATCTTTGGTTCACGGGGTGCGTTTCTGCCATAGCACTTCAGGAAAGGAGACCCAATTGCTTTTGAGAGCCTGTTACAGCAGAAATAATGTAAAATGTCTCTATTTTGATACAGAAGGGTAAGAACAGGGAGGATTTGGGTACCTGCACAGAGACAACTTATGAACTTCACTGAGCAAGACTGACCCTATCATACACTGCCCTGAACACTCCAGAAAACACATCCTATGTAATATGCCATGTTCTGCTAGGTCCTCTGCCTGAAAATTCCTGCCTTTTACATCAGGAACAGGCTGCCTGTTCCTCAGAGCAAACACCTTAGAAAGACAAAGCCATGAATTAAATCTGTACATCTAGGCAGCCTAGTTCTTTTGACCGATGCTTATGTCATTATGTCATCCTATTCAGCAACAACCTAATTGTAGATAATGTGAAGCAGATCGACTTCTGTAATCTTCTCTAAGGAAGGGGGGAAAAAAAGAAAAAAAAAGAATAGGAAGAGGTTACTACACTCTGAATTTATCCTGAAGAATGTAGGAAGCTGTAACATAGAAGAATAAAATCAGCCTATATGCTGCCAACATTTGTACAGACTCACAGGTCGCTTAGGATATGTGATGGTTAAAGCACATGTGCTACCAGATATCAGCTGAGCAACCTATGGGAATGAATACTGTGAAAAATATCAATGTGAAAGAGGAGGGGGAGAAGAGGGTCATTAGTGCAAGATGCTTGAAACATCAAGATGCAATGAGCAGGACAGAGCTGCTGATGAGAACACTCAGGGGATGCAGCATGAAGATCTCTGGACTGAGCGAAGTGTCGTGGTCAGGGAAGGATAATAAAAAGACTGGAACATACACCATCTGGTATAACAGAAGGGAGGATGGGAAACATCAACAGGGAGTTATATTTGCTAGGGAAAGCCAGACGGTGAAAGCATTGATTAAGATTATTCTGTTGATTAGGTGGTACTCTGTGATTTATGTGCTGGTGAAGAAGGAGCATTTACTATGCAAAGGCTGTGCCACCCAGGCAGCTGAAGTGGGACCGGACCCGGGGGGCTTCAGCAGCTCCCCCATGGAGCTGAACGGAAGGGTCACGTGGAAGCAGGGCTCACTTGTGGATTCAGGAGGTTGCACGTTCCAGTGTGAAGAGAAGGAGCCATAAGGATTTGTGATAGTGACGTGATTCATCTCTTCCTAAAGTAGGGAAGTGGCATGTAGAGGGAGACCAAGGCACTGGAGGGAGAGAGCTGCAACAAGATAAATCATTTGGAAAATAACTGATTGAGCAAATATGTATATCTCCATATATATATGTATATACATGCATATATACATATCCGTGCAGGGATAAATCAACAAATGATGTAAAGCTGTTGAGCTACATTGACACCAAATGACACAGATTTCCTTTGCCCAGAGACCTGGGCTGTTGCTGGGCCAGAAAGGGTTAGAAATGGAAGTGGGGATATAGATCAATGACTCGGATTAGAGTCGCTCCCAGCTTCAAAAGTCCTCAATGACAAAGCACAGCAGGGGCAGTGCAAAGGGTATGCAATAATATAGCTAATCGGATAAATTTAGTACCCACCTCACTGAAAGGTGGCACCCTGTGTGGAAATAAGCCAAGGATTTAAGGGAGAGGGCTTGCACAGCACGGTACTATTGCTACCAATCGATCGGTGGGTAAGATGGGAACAACGTGACATCAGCAATGCACAGCCAGTGAATCAGCAGCGGGAAAAGGGCAGTAAGTGAGCAGCACCAGAGAAAAACATTTGGCTTGCCTGGAATAAGTTGCTGAGAGTGTTTTTGTAACACTGACTTGAGAGGGATGAGCAGTACAGCAGGATTTGCAAAATCCCAGTGGCACGGCACTGCTCATTTCCCTCGTTCTGAAACTGCAGGAAAAAACCCTGGAACATCTGAATTCTGGCAAACCCTTGAGAAAAAGCAAACAGGCATTTATTTGTTTAAGAAAAGAGAAAAAAAAAAAAACCCCAAACCAAAACACTTTTCACGCTAAGCTCAGAGGGGTTTCCCCCCCTCTCAAGACACGGGACGTGTTTTATATGACACCAGAAACACCATTTAAGGAAAACCCTGTTTTCCTGCAGGTGAAGTGTCACAAAGTGAAAAATGGCAAATTCCCACGATTTATCCACGAATAAACACACACACAAACATTCCTTCACAGCTCGCAAATCTCATCAGCAAATGTTGACCAACCCCCAGTTACTCTAGATAAGCTGCACACAGGTTAAGTCAGACACAGGCAGGTTACACCGAGGGCAAGAGGGAGGCAGATCCACCAACGCAGCAGCGTGGACAGGTATAAATTCCCTTCCCGTTCCCTTTGAACTATCCGAATGGGAACAGCCCCAAATATTACAAGTATTACATTTCACTATTCAATAAAGTTGTGCTGAATAGAATTATCACCTTGAAATTACAGGGTAAAACTCCCTATACAAAAACAGATTAAAGACAAATTAGACTGTGGGCCAGGTCACTATGATTGTTAATTAGTGATAATGGAAATACAATTAGCATAATGAGTTCCAATTACTGTATATGGAGAAATATGAGCATACTGCTTTCATAAATCTTGGTTCCAGGAAAAATAAAATGCATCTGGTTTAACAAAGCATGCCCTTCTCCTTTGCAAAAAGCTTCCTGGTAAATATCTTTTTATGAAGCTAAACCTTTCTTTTGATGGGTTGTGATTTGGAAAAAAAAACCCTGAAAGCGACAGAATGGATTTACCCTGTCTGATAGCTGAACAGTTTTGTATTAGCTTGGCTTCTGTTTTAAGCTTCCTAGAAAATCTTACCATCTGTTTCTTCAATCCTGGGTTAAACAACAAAAGACAAAATCATAGACCATTACATCAAATGCACTTATTGTCTTTGAAATATCTAGGGTCTTCCCCCTCCCCCTTTCTCTTTTTCTCCTTCTGATAAGCTGTGAAATTGGAAAGCCAATTATATTCAGATATTTACACAATTCGGAATGGCTTTTCAAAACCTCATTGAAAAACAAGTTGATGAAAGACAACAGCTTTACAAATAGCAACAGCAGCATGTCCGATGGTTACTTCACAAAGAATTCTTTTATTTACTTCCAGAGCAGTTTGACACCTTTGCTAAAGCAGGTACAGTCAGGCTGGATATAATATCACTCACCAGTGAATTAAAGAAGTGGGGATTAAAATTACGAATTTACAGATGCTGTGGATTGGAGCGCTAATGGAAATAAAGTCTTAGTAAAGCCCTACAGACCTGCAAGCTTGACTCTATGCCTCTATTCAAACAAGCTGGTGTTAACTATACTGTTAGATAGCCAATTACCAAGATACTCACTCCATATGTTAAAGTGGATTCTGGGGTAATACAGGCAAGGAATCAAAACCAGAAAAAACTGCAGCCACACGCGAGGACTAGATGTTAGTGGCATTAGGTCCTCCCCCTTCGAACAGACCCTCCAGCCTTCTTTTTAGAGGGTAAGCAGGCAAAGCGCTGTGCAAGACCCAAAGTCATGGACAGGCAAAGCGGACAGGACATCAGTTGACCAGCCAAGTCACATCTCTGAACCCCTAAGATATTGGGGAGTATTCATTAATGAAAACTATAAAAACACAGCAACGGCAACAGAGAGCGGAAGGAAAAAGGGAGCTGCTTAACAACAACAACGGGTCTCCTTTACACCGGCTTAGCTGCAGAGTAAGCCGGCTGCTTACACCTTCATTATGGTAATGACGTGATAACTACCTGTAGGTGTAGATGAACTCTCTTTGCTCACAAGGCCATGATACTTGGCAGCTATAGGGCAGAACCAACTCAAAACATATCTGTATTGGCAGTCTCACATGAAAGCACCCCAGCATCGTGTAACTTTAGCACAGCCTGAATCCCTGAAAGGTATGTATTTTGGCACAGACTTGCCCTGGACACTTACCGAGACTGCCTCAGCTCTGCAGTGCAGGAAGGCTTGTCCTGGTGACGGGATCGCTACCTGATGAGAACCTGTTTGGTTCACAATTTGAGTGTGCTCTGCACAGGGAGCTCTAAGTAAGATCCAACTTTGCTGATTTTAGCCTTCTAAAAATAAACCCCAAACACTTCCGAATGCCGTGCAGCCCGGTCCTGAACTTCCCAGGGATGCTGATGGCTCACATGGATGTAATCACCGTAGCATTTCCGTGCTTTCGGGGTGCTATTTTAAAGACCTAGGAAAGCACAGGGAGCAAATGAGTTAACAGGCTGACAGCTAAGGGAAGTGGCCTTTGGAAGAAAGGATGAGTGAACACCTCACTACAGATTGTATCTTGACACATATGCACAAGAAGGCTGAATTCAGTGTGTACAAGCAATCACGATTCTCACATTACCTCACTTTGCAACCTTAGCAAAGGCCTTTAAGCCTTGTTTCGTGCTTGGTTATATTCATCTGTGAAATGAAGATATCTCAAACAAGATCATGCTGATAGGCACGGTATCTAAGCACAATAAGAGGCATTCTCAGCGATAACAAAGCTTGTAAGATAAGTGCATGAGTCAGACCAAGGGAGAAAGAGAGGGAGAAGGAGGCACCAAAACAAAAAAATACCTTTCCTCTGAGCCCAGCCAGGTGCCAGTACCTGACCACCACTGCCCGCTGGCTTGCAGCCGAACTAAGGCAATAAAAAGAGCTTTACTGGGAGTAACTAAATGAAGCCTTGCTGATTAAAGAAGCTGCTATTCTGCACCTTTTCCTGACAGAGGTGACCCTTTGGTGGAAGGGACGGGTTCAGAGGGACAACTGACCCCGTGCCAGTTGGAGCTGTCAGCGGGCACCATCAGAGCCCACGCATGGCCATGTAAGCCCAACACATCCCCATGTTATTTTGAATTTACGGCATCATCCCTCAGAGCGCAGGCAAGTATTTCCACAAATGAATGATCTCAATCAGAAAACCGGTCCTGTGGCAAGGGATACATATGGCCATCACTCCCAAGAACAGCTGTCAAGCACTAGCCCTGCCCACTTCCCACTGTGTAACGTCCGTGGTTGCTCAGTCAAGCGAATGACCTTATAAGCCCACACAGGTCCAACCTGAACTGAAAATTATTAGCAAAAACTTGTTTTCCTTAAGACTTTGCAGTCTAACAGGGAGAAATAATACACTTGGATGGCAAGTGAGTCTAAATGGCTTTTGTTACAGTTCTTTTGAGTATAAAATCTCTCTACATGGAAATAAAGAAGCTCGTTGGAAAGATGAGTGCTAGACCCCCACCCTCTTTATCCAAAGCATGCTGTTCAATTCAGCATGTGCTTCACTGAATAAATAACACTCCCAGCCATGATGCTCTCCCTCCAATATGCTTAAGTATTGATAGATTGCATCGCTCTATACTAAGTCTGTCTGGAACTTGTGACATTTGCCCAGTGATTTGGTAAATGAACTTGGAATATCTGACCCGTGCAGCCGAGATTACGCCTTATTTAGACTGAATAGACAAGATCCTTTGTTGCACCCAAAAAACCTGACAGATACGGCTAACCTTTTCAGCCAGATCCTCTGGGTATTTAGCTATGAGGAAGGCGACACTCCATGATGATTACTGAATCTCAAATCTCTTCTGCATATACACATATAACTACATACTCTGTGGGAACCTGCAGTACCGGCAAGTTGGCAACTGATGGACCTTCTCCCAGACTGCTTTCTGATTTATGTAGACCTGCCACAGAGTGACTGATACAAGTGAAATACATCTGTTTAGGACTTAAAAGACATGAAACTTGACAGACATTCCAAGTCAGTCAGATTCAGCTATTTCATGTTTTATCTTTTCCTGTGCTGTATCTCTAAACCAAGATTAGCTAACGTGGTCGGGGCAGCGGGAGGAATAAGTGGGCGCAGGGTTTGGCCACAGTCTCCTCGGAGGGATCTCCTACCCCTTACCTCCCAAGTCTCTGCTCCAGCAATATATTTTTCACTATGCTTTGATCTTGGCTGACATTTTTAACTTAGTAACGTTCTCCAAGACAATCTCAAGCCTGTAAGATTACATTGCTCAGTGCAAGAAATACCTCTTAGCAACTGTCCTGCTCTGGGCTTTTGAGATCCATTTCTGTTTCTCAACAGGGCAATTGTGATGTTATTCTGAAGCTTAAATGGAAGCCAAGACGTTGATGATTTCCCCCATCTTACCAACTACCTGAATGCAGAGAGCTTGCTGGAAAAATATTTAAAATATACTCACTAAACATTTGAGTGACCTCCCATAGTGATGGGGGTTCCCAGTCAGTATCAGTGAGGCAGCTGCAGAAAAAATCTGGATCAAATCTTCAAAACTTCCACAATTTTCCAGTAACCCTATTTTTTTTTTCTTTCTCCTACAGATATAGAAGCATCCTCCTTCCAAACCTATCAAGGCCCAAGCAAAAAATCAGAAAGAACCCACGTTCTGTCACTCATAAGTACTAAAAGACAGCTTCTGTTTTCTTCCATTGAGAAGATTTTTCTAGTAAAAATTATAGGTAAGGGCTCTGAATTAGTCATCTCTCTTGCATGCTTAACTATTCCACAAGAAAGTTAACATCTCCCTGGTTTTTGAGCTGGTGGTACTGAACCCTCCCAGGCCATGCTATGCACAAGGGCTGGTGGAGGAGAAGAGGCATCTGGAAGAGCAGCATGACAACAAGCTACAGCCCTACAATTCTCAGCTAGTGAGTGTCAAGGTTTCTACCACATCATTAACTTGGGTACAGTGACCATCAGCAATATCTTCCATTTGTAATAACCCATCAGGGCCATAAATGGTCCATAATGTGGTGAATTAGCACCACATTCAGAAGCCTACTTCCCAGGTTTAGTAGGTTGTATCTCAGCATTAATACTGCCTTCTGATGTGGTGGAGATTTTGTATGTGACAGATCTTGGTACCAGGAATGATTAAAATGCTATAGGTGTTAGTTACCATTCCCAATCAGTTGGTCGGTGTATTAAAAACATCACAACTGAAGTCCAAGTGGAATTATACATCCTGTAGCTACATGGGAGGTTATGGGAAAGGGAAAGGTATTCTCCTATTTTACTAGTTTAACTTACTTTATCCTTCTTCCTCATGCATTAGAAATCCACTGAGTGGAAGAATATCTCCCAAAATGACATAGGGAGTATGATTTTTTCATCTTCCTATGCTTTCAAATGCTATTTCATGTAAAATCATCAAAAACTCTTCACATAGGTTTGTTCAGCATTTCTTTTTGAGACCAACGTAATGCTATACCACTGCAGTATCTACGTGTGCATCTCTGCGTACACTTGAGACACCCTGTTACGAAGTTCCCTTATGAATTATCTGCCAACAAAAAGGACAGTAGAGAAGATATTCTTGAGAGTTAGTGGCCTTGGATGTAGCCCCATAAAACTGCCCACTGTTACTACAAGGATGCTGGTACAAACAAATTTGCAAATGCAAAGTAATCACTTATGAAGACTTAGCTACAACATAAAGCTTCCTTTTCTTCTGTCACTCTGCCCATTTTTTTTTTTTAAGCTTTGTTCTCTGTCTTCTTTCCTCAAAAAGGGACAGAAACCAAAGGAAAAATCGGCTGCAGCAGCAAGACTAGCAACATATCTACTTTCTATCCAGAGCAAGCTCCCCTTGGGGTGAGGCCAGCACTGCTTTTCACAGGGAAATGCAATTCTCTCCTCTGAGCGTCAGGATCTTACCCCGTAACTCCTAGGTTTGGCTGCAGCCTTTTTTTTTTTTTTATTAATAATAGAGCATCTTTTTTATATCACAAGTATTGTTTATGTCTGTGGAACAGCCTTTTTATGTTTTGTTTTTCTGATGCTGTGGATGTACATCAAACATCATAATGAAAGACGCCATCCATGAGGTGCATTGCACCATAGATAGATTATATAAATATTTTTAATGATCTACCAAGCACATAACAAATTTAAGAGAAATATAATTATCTTTAAATCCTGCGCATTGTAAATGGTTGCTTTTAATCCTTTACGTAACCTTATTAAAATTTCAAGATGGATACATTCTCCCACTGAATCTGACAAACATCTGGTTTACAATAGAGTCATGTGATGAAATTCCATCCAGAATCACATTTGCTCTTCAGTATGTGCTCTCCCACTATCATTCATAACACAGAACTTCTGTGTTTTGTCTGGGATGTAAGACCGTACAATGATATGTTTTTATTAGGAATAATGCACAGTCCTCTCCCTTACAGAATTTAAATCTGCTATCTATGGGTAGGTATAGTCAAATATATTGATAGTCTCCCTCGTGGGTTCTGCTGACACTTGGGTTTAATTGTAGTGAACTTTGAATTCCTATCTTAAGGTCAGTTATTAACTATTGATGGATTCCCCTTTTCTCCATTTAATGCTAAAGTATTCATACTAAGCAAGATAGATGGGAACGCTGGAGAAATTTTTCAACACCATCACTGTGCAAGACACCCTCGCCTCTTCCTGCGTGACAAACGGAGAGCCCTTTTCTAAAGGCGGCGATCACTCACGTCCGGCTTGGAAAGTAAAACACAACACAACACTGTGCTGATGACCCCTCGCCACTTTTTGTTCTCCTGGTACTATCCTCCTAGAAATAAAAGATCTTATACGCTGCCGTTAGGAGAAAGGAAAATAAAATTTCCGCAGGCACAACCTTGGCTACCAACCTTGAAACCAAATGGGGTCAGAATGCAAAGGAGCAACCATGGCACCGCGCACCACCCAGCCGGGCTGACAAACAACTCTGCTCCTTCGGGCTTCCCAGAAGGAAAAAGAGTGCCCCTCAGAGATTTATAAACACATACATAATAAATGGGAGGCTGAAGTTTAAACTGTTATGAAGCATTCTCTACTCCGCTTCCGAAGTCCTCTGTGATTTAAAGAGCTGACATTTACTGTGTGCAGGCCTATTATTCAGAATGACTGTTTGTGTATAGACAATATTTTAAAATGCCTTGCTGTAGATGAAAAATTCTTATTAAGTCAGAAAAACAGTTTAAGTAGGTAACACTCTCCCAGTTTAGATTGCTATAAGTCTCGCTGACCCACTGTAGGGAAGGCGTGGGGGCAGGTGAGCTCGTTGACACCGCCTGCCACGTTAGCGTGTGGGGACCGTGAGTCTGGACCAGGCTGGGGTCACTTTCCTGGCTCCCGTCAAGCAACAGACACAAAGAGCTTTGGTGCCACTGCCACACATTTAAACCTTCCCCTATCCCATAAGTTTGACAAGTACCAGAGCTAAGAAACATTTGCCTCCCCTGAAGCCTGTGGCACAACTCACACTGGTGTCCTCTGGGGTTCTGAAAGGCCTTTGGGCAACCAACATGGTACCAGGCAGGCAAGCAAAGCCCTGAGATGCCCCAGCCCAGCCCATACCCCTTTCTCTCACCGTGCCAGTAGGTTTCCCACACCCAGCCTTCTCCAACCTGTTGCCTTATGCCACGGTCCTGGTGGCCATCATGCAGACGTACATCTGAGGTATCCCCCCGGCACTGAGCCTACTGCTGCGTGGACCAGAAATCTGCCAGGAGCCACTAGATGTTCCTCCAGGAAAAAAAATGACTAACCAGAACTAAAGCATACACACAGGGTTTTGAATTTTCCATTGTAATAATTACAAAATACTCCTGGCAGACTTAATACCTTGTCTTTGTACTGTGTTCCAGCGGGTTTCAATGTACTTTTCAAAGCACAATCACACAGCTGCACTTTTCTTCAGTCAGCTCACCACTTGCACACCACCCAGACTTGGAAGTACCATCTTTTCTTTTGCATGCACATTCTGCAGGTATTTTTACAAGAGAGAAATTCACATATAACTGAGAAACAACAAGAACAGTGATGTCTGACCATACCGCTATTGACAAGACTGGCTACATCTCTCCAGCATGTAAGTTATTCTACACAAAAGACCCCGTTGCACATTATTTTACGCTCACTGTATTTGGTAATAATGTCCAGTTCACAGAGTATTATGTATGCAATATACAGATATGGCTAAATTAGCTGGGCTCAGATTTTTTAGGGTGGTATATATTGATCTGGTAGAGAAAATCATCCCTCTTGATGTTTGTGTGCTAAAATATCCACTTTAATCTTGATACCTTCTGTGAGATTAAGCACAGATTTAAATATGGGCTTATAAACAGGGGACTTTGACCCTGAACTTTATGTTCAGACTTCTACGATGAGATTTTCAGAGGCAGCAAGTACTGCCACTGTCCACTGACATCAACTGAACGAAAAAGCTATTACACTGCTGAAACATACAAAATGGACACAGTGAACATGGACACAAATTTGGAAAGTAGAAAAATCCGGCTTTGAACCAGCATTTGGCAGCAAAAGCGATACAAATACGCAGCGAGCACACTAAGGTACCTGCACGCTTTACAAAGAGCAGCTCCACCACCTAATACTGTCATCAGTCCCATCCATCCCTTGCACGTTTTGGCTCGGCCCACCCACCATTCCCCTGGACAAATCCCTGGCAAGGACCACATATTTTCACAGCTCCAGGACCCTCCCCAGCAGGCAGCCTCCACGCAATCACTTTAATTGTGAAAGCAAAAGCGTGTAACAATATGCAAGTGGGCAGCTCTGTGCCCCAGAGCCCCGATGGCACAGAATGGTCCCTCATACATTTCGTTCCCTCGTATACATCTACACACGGATATATATTTTGCTGAAGAGCTTGGTACGCCTTGGACACAACAGGAAGACCTATGGGAAAAGCAACGTTATGATAAATGGGCTTCTGCAACCAGTTTAATCCTCTCTTCTCTTGAATTTCTTGTACTGCAGAACAAAAGTCCAAATGAAAACCCCAAGCTACCATTTTATAAAGCAACCACAGAAAAAAATCTCAACAATTAAAACAGGAAAAAAATTACAGCCAAACTGTGACTCCTAATACACTTTTCTGTGAATGGGTTGAAATGACTAATCATCAGCAGCTGATCAAGAAGCAATTTAATCATAGCTAAGGCCTGTGAAAAACCAGCAAAGACAAAAAGTAAAGAAAAACAGACAACTGTTACAAGATTTATCCTTCTATCCAAGAATTTCAAATTAGAAATGGAAAAATATTTGTTTTCTCCCCTTTGTAAATGACACACTTTGATATGCACTATTTTTAAATACTATGAAATATTAGTACTTCAAAACAGATTTAGTAGGTTTTAGCGGTTTCTACTGAATAGATAATTTACGAGAACTTTTGGCTTCTTTAGTTTTATTAAAAGTGTGGAATATAATACTATTTGTGCATCAAGAAGCAGTGTATTACCCAAGTGTTGGCAACCATTCCTATAAAACAAATAGCTCTTAATCATTTGTTCAGGCGCTTTTCCTATTTGCAAAGTATGCAATTTTTCTTTTCTTTTTTTTTTTACCCCACTTAAGCTAGTTTTATTTAAAGCATAATACTGCACATGTAATTTGGACCTTATTACTGATCTCTTTGAAGACTATTTTTTTTGGAAAAGGAAGAAGAACGCACGTAATGCACAGTCCTTCAAGCAAAGATCCTCTGTAAAACTGAAAAGTCAGTTTTCATGAAAAACTGGGATGATGAAGGCTAGGAACCAAGCGAGAACCTCTTCAGCTTTGCATCTGCCACGTACGAGGTGCGAGCTGCTGCACAAAGAAAATAATTTTGTGATGGGTGGCTATCCCCTAGTTCAGGCCATCCTGTTTACCGCGCATGGCTAGATTTCATAGCATACTGTTTGCAGCCTTTTTCCCATCCCTGTTCTGCTTTATTCCAATACGTGAGCCTGCAGCATGCAACAAGGCCAAGTGATTCATTGAAGTCTTGGTGTGACTCCTCTTCTTGCAGGGAGAGAGTTTTCTGGGAGCATTTTACATTTGGCTTGGTCACTATTCAATTTAATTTTAATTTTTCTTTTGTTTTTCTTTTCATCTTCCCACAAAAGTATCTGAGGTATGACAGAGAATGTCATTCCCTCTATGCTAAATATTAAGGAAAAAACCCAAGCTAATATTCCCTTAGCTTTTTCCTAGGATCAAGGGGGCATATAAAAGTTCAGTGGAAGCCAGTGGAAACAGTGCTTCCCAGTCCAGGGAAATCAGGATCAGGCCTCAGCTTCTCGCAGTGGTGAAGTGAATAGCAAAGCTCCTAATGACTTCACGGGGAGTTGGATTTAGCCCTGGCAGGAAACACAGTCATAAAATCATAAATTCAGTAAGATGAAATTCCAAGTGAGTATATTTGGTCAAAGGAGGTGAGGACTGGAAATGTGCAGAGAGAAAAAAGTCCAAACCCAACTGCCTACAGCTGCTAAAAAATGAGCCAATGTCACGTTGGTAACCCTTTAAAATAATGGTCTAATCATTATTAATTCCTTCGATACTTAATGTAATAACATTAATCATGATGAACTCATTTGGTATTAATGTGAATGTCAGGCGTACCCCTCCACATACATGCACATCATTTTAGGATTAGCTCTTTGCTATATAATTCTTTTTGTCTCCATCAGAAAGTGCTGAGGATCATTGCTTTGTGACTGTGCCACCGCCGACCACAAGGACCACTCATTTACAACCATGCCTTGTGTTTCCACGTGCTTGAGAGCATCTCGAAGTGCCTGGTCTTCTGGGGTAAGCCTTTACAGCACCTCGAGGTGGGAGGCAGGGGGTGGAAGAGGAGCTGTCGGTATCGGTGGCACGAAACCTCAGTATGTTTTTGCTCTTTGCTGCCATTTTCCACGTGCTACAAGTGCTGGTGACTGTTGGGAGCCAGACCTGCCGCCAAAGTGAGCCGGCATCGTCATATTGAAGCTGATCGACAGCAACCGAGGGTTTGGACAACCAACGCGTCACCACGGCTTGGTGGTTCGTAGTAATCAGATAAAGTAAGTCTGAAGGCATCGTCCAGATGATGCTTCCAGAGAAGGTACTTTCCAGGCTGCTACTGGCAGTGCTTAAAGTCTACAAAAAACCTTCAGATTCACACTTAACTTTTCTGGCAGCCATAGAGTACGCTAACGATATCAAGTAACAGTGTGTGGAAGAGACGGCTCTCCCATGGAAGCTAACCGCGGCAAAAAGGGATGCACCCACAACCCACGTAATCAAGGAAGTGTCATCAAACCTTCGTTCTTTCTAATTAACATCTATTTTCAATTCTATTGAAATTTGTAGTTTTATGACAGCGTAACTCAGGCAAACATCTCATTACAGCCTTCCCATCCGCTCCCAATAAATACGTCCATTTACAGTCTTTTGCTCATTTCTGAATAGCTTGGCATGCTGTTAGTTAAAATTCATTCTTTTAAAGCACAATATCCATTTAGCTTCTATCCTCTGAACTTTATTCATTCATTATTAACACTGAAAGCCAAAGTGCATGAGAGAAGTTCAGTCCTATCGGCATTTCGGATGAAAGTAATGTCTCGGTATATTAGCAGTACACAGCACTATCATACATAAAATGCTGCCCAGTCCTTCAACAAAGCAGCCGTATCCCAGTGCCTAATAGGATCACTTACTTCAAATGTGACACCACCTTCTTTGAAATATTTGTTTAGATTTCATAAACATATGAAGGTTCTCAAACTCAAACAAAACCTCCAGCCTCCAGCCCAAGCTGTGATTCTAAAGAGCTTTCTCTTCCATAAATCAGAGCCTGAATCCAGGATATTTTTTCCCCCTCTGGCTTGCCTTTTTTTTTTTTTTTTTTTTTGGATAAAAATAAATGTCATCTGGTTTTGACTGCAGATAATGAATCATATTAAGAATTTTAAAAGCACTGTTCTCTTTTTTGAGACCTAATTTCAGACCTATTAACACTTTAATATGAAACAGAAGCCCATCATTTCATTAGAAAAAGAATAAGGCCCCTCTTGTACCATATGTTGTTTCTTCCTTTATAAAAAATCCTTTTGAAATCCTAGATTGGGCAGCATCAGAGCAGAATGTAGATCTGGCACAAAGACAATGTATAGGTGAGCAGACCTTGCATCAGGGAGATTAACTATTTCAAGCAAAATTACAGGTTTCTGGCAAACCCTCCTTCACATTCCTTACAATAATAAATGATCCAACTTAAAAAATGAACGATTGCAACACAAAAAAAAATCCTGCTGGGGGCGACCCAAAACATGTGAAATGCTAGCGTGTCATCTCCACAAACTTGCCTACGATTACACCAAGGACAAACAGCTGCTTCTTACAAGTGCTTTTTGGCACCTTAGATATTTATTAAATAAGGGATAGAAAATTATAGCTGTCCCTTCTCAATATTTACATTTAAAAAATGAGAATGCCTTTAAAACACACAGAACATGAATGCAAGAGCTGGTGTGATAGCAGAGAACCTTATTGCACATAATTAACAGACACATAATGTCTGGTTACTAGTAATTTCCTTCTAGCTGAGTAAGGAAATAATTTAATCATGTTGATCAAATGAATCCCATGAGCCCAGCGTAACATTATGCTTTTTTTTCCCCCCTCTCTAAATCTGCATTAACTGATAAGAGTCTACTTGGTGAAATCATGGAACCCAACCTTGTTTAGGTATCCTTAATAATACCTAAAATATGGGCATGATTTTAGTAATTGGTTTAATCAGGCATTTCAGCTAAATCTTTTCTAATTCGTGGTGCTGACTGCAAAGAAAGAAAGCAGAGAGAAGGAAGAAAGAAACAACTCAGTGTGTTCCTTATTTGGAACAGAAGCAAAATATTTTTTAAACCTGCACATTCCATGTTGCTCTGTCACAACGGGGAAGGTATTTCTATAAAGGCATGCAAAAAAAAATTAAGCCCCTGAAATACTTGAGTGTTAAGCAGCTCACTGTAAATTACTATAATTCTCCTCCCCTCACCCCCAAAATATCTCCAGGTGCAACTCAGAAATATGCAGATAGAATTTTCTTTTTTTTCCCCCTCTCTAAACTATCATTTTATTTGATAATACATCATTTGCCTTGTCATTCCAGGGTTTCATAGTGAAACCTTTTGTGGGATTCTGCTATTGTTCTCTTTGAACTACTTAGAAAAAGCACTGAACTACCTTCTGCGCTATCTCAGGTAGTTTCCTGTAATGAGGTGATATAATTTAACACTTACCATAATACATTTTATCCATCTATTGTTTGCTAAATAATTCCTGCAATAACACTTTTATTCTTTCCATAATTCTTTAGGGTAATGCTGGAGGAATAATATTTTTACTGCGGTGATTGATGTTGGATTCTCCAGCATGAATAGACCCCATGAACACAGGTTATTGATAAGCATAAAAAAAAGCCGTATGAAAAGAATATCAGGGATCAAAGGGTTAATACCATTTTATGAGGTTGTAAAAATCTACCTCAAGAATCTTGTGTTAGCAATATTCTTTGTGTAAGATGTATGTTATTAAAACAAGTAGCAGCATCTGAATTAAAGTGACAGTATGATGGATGACCAGTGAAGTGGAATCAGAGTCGTTTGCAGCATTTTGGGCTAGATGTGGGAATTCTGCCTCAGAGGTAGGGCGCTTGGCAGACGCATTGATTCCAGGCTGACGCATGTTCATAAATATGCCCCTAGAGAGGTGTGGCCTAGCAGAATTTACAAAATTATGTTCATGAATTATTTAACATTTATTTATGGATGCTATATTTAAACAGCATTTGCAAAGGCGAATGGACCATAGCATACACAGTGATCTTCAGATAATGCAAATTCTGCACAAGACGGAGACAGTTTGCATACTTCACGGAGAGGCTAAGTCTAGCAGAACTAGGTAAGCGATACGTCAGTGTTGTGGCTTTATACACCGCAGCCTGCTGCACCCCAGAGAGACCAACAATTCCAGGAGAGACCTGACAAGTTGGCAGTTACGACCTCTGCAATTGCAGAGATCTCCTCAGACAGAGGTACCACCGCGCTGGCGGAGACGCCTCCTTTAATGAACAGCCCCCAAACTTGGTCTGCGACCGCCGCGCCTGAGAGCCTGCTCTCAGAAGAGGCAGCGAACAAGCTTTCCTCGACTGCTGCATGGCCCCGCTCACCTTCCTATCAGACCGCCTGACATCTTTACTGCAACACCAGAGGTGAAAACTAAACCACCTGGAAGCCTGAAACGCCAAAGTTAAGCTCCACAGGAAAATCCCAGCCCCCTCCGTCACGCACATTTGTAACTCAGAACCCCTCGTTCTGCGGTTGAGCCCCCGCTCAATTAATAGCACAGATTCTTCTCTGCTGGATACGCACAAACTGCTCAACGCACTTGGAAAGTACCAGATGAATCCATACTGCACACACTGAAACAAAGCTATAGCAAAAATTAAAGATGAAATGTCATGAAATAAAACAGAATCTCAAGGTAAAGCAGTATATCTCACTCTGGAAGGGACACCCTTGAAGGAAGATAATTTTTTTTTCATTTACCCCTGCACTGCTAGTTTATCATTTACCCTCTATTATACTCTTCCATTGTGTCATTTCTTGATCTTCAAAAGAAATAATTTTACATTTAATTTTCACTGTACGGGGATGGTGTGTATCAAAAGATGTACAACGCAAGCATCCTCTTCCCTTACACACTTTTTCTCTCCTTGCTGTTCCAGCCAGTAAGCAGTCCCGCGCGCTTTCATACCGTGTCCACGCAGACCGAAGAGCTGAGGGCAGATGCAAGGGAAAGCTCTTCACTGCCACAACCACCCGTGCCAACATGCCTGCGTAGCTGACACCACTGTCAGCTCCATGCAGCTGTAGGCACCTTCATGTTTCTCTAAGAGGGCTTGGTAATGGGGCGATTTCTTTGGAAACTTTCTTCACTGGCGTTTTTCTGACATAAACTCCCTAGGAAGACAGTTCTTGACTACTTAACTTAGGAACTGAAGGTCTAAGGATGGTCATCATGTCCCTGGGATGCTCTGAAGAGGGGCCCTCTTTATCCAGCCATTCCACAAAGGTTCTGGGAGCCTGCGATCCCTCGACCTCCTGGGTCCTTATCAGCCCTACTGTCAGGATGTGCTCCCCATTGGCCAACAACCCTATTTGCTGCAGTCTAATCCCACTGCTTTCTCTTCTTTGTCAAGGGGACACAGAGCAAAAATGATACCCTTTCTGTGTGCAGTCTCCCTTTATATATTTGACGCCTGCAATCATGCCCCCTCGGCCTTTTTTACTCTAACCAACCCTGACACGTTCAGTCTGTCCCCAAAGGCCACATCTGGCAACCTCCAAGCAACCTCCTTGCTCCCCTGAGACCTCTCCCACCTGGGCACATTCTTCTCCTCACGCCCAAAAGCAAACACAGCCAGTCTCACCAGTGCTTCATGAAGGAGGCGAACACCATTCACCACCTCAATACGCACGCCTCCTTCCCTGCCCTCCACACAGCTGGTTTTTCCCCCCAAGCAGATTCGTGTCCAGCCCCTGATCTGCTAAAGCCCTCTCTGATCCCTTCTCTTCACACAGGCACTTTATGGCTTGTGTTTGTCAGCGTTCCTGTCCACCGGTGCTCAGAGCTGGGCGTTTGGTCCCACCACGGGCACCCTGTCTTCTCTAAGACGTTTCTCCTATTCTTCAAGATAATTCTGAATTCTAATCCCGTCCGCCAACCTGCCTGCAGACCCTCCCAGCTTGGTGTCATTTGCAAATTTAATAAGTTTAATATCCATTTCATTATCCAAATCATTAATGCAAATGTGTAAAGGGTCCTAGACAGAACTCACTCAGTCCATCCTTTCAGGCTGACAACGAGCCACTGGCAGCTAGCCTGAGCGGTTATTTTTCTAACTTGCTCTGCACCCACATGTATGCGGTTTCCCCTAAACTAGACTGCCTATGGGAATAGTTCACAATAATGTTTTTTAAATCTGTCTCTTAAATTTCAGGAAAAACGTTGACCAAAAATTGGATTTGCTGAGCTAATGGACATCCGGCATATCTTTTCCCGGAAGAAATGGAAGGGTAAGAGAAAATAAAAAGTAAGAAAATCAGCATCATATTCAGCACAATGACACCTTCTAGCTTTTGCTTCCCGTCCGATCTAGATGAAATCCATGTGCTTCAGACCCCTGGTTCCAAGTTAGGGCAGAGATAGGCTGCCCTTTGAAACTATGAAACTTCAGGTTCCTCTGTAGGAAGAGGTTCCCTTCACTTTCATCATCACCAGCATCAGTTTTTGCTCATCCCTAAAGAAAGCAAAGAAACACAACTCCTGGCCACTGTTCAGGTGTCCCTCTCAAACACCGAGTCCCCTCCAAAGGCAGCGTCACAACCCTGTCATGCGCCGCCTCCGCAGATGTGGGTCGCAAGGGAGCAGCACCAAAACCACCACGAGAAGGCTACCACCCCCTGCCTGCCCCAAGGCCATTGCTTTCCAAACAGAAAGAACAGCCTGACCGTCCACCCAACAATCCTGCAAACCTGATACAGAACAGGAAAATGTTTCTCCCCTTAAGGGAGCATTTCAGACAACACCGTTTTCCCTGCTATGTAAACCCCATGTTTCTATTGAAGATTACACCACAATTTTCTCCAACCACCTGACTCTGGGAATTGATTTATCAAATGTGAACAACTTCCCCACCAGAGACCTTGGAAACCGTACAAATTTTCACTCTGTTACATTAAGTTTTTATTTTAATACCGTGTAACTTTTCAGCTGCCAAAGGTGGTGTTAAAACAAAACCCAAACAGAGCAAACAGTGTTCTGCATTTAGCTTTCCTGTGTCAACACAAAGGACTCATCAGCCCTAATCTTGCTACTTGCGCTAATTGGGCACTATCAAATGGCACTTTTGGCAGCAAGCACAAACTTAAAACTCACGTTTGCGTTTCACGTTTTCAAGTTTGGGTTAAAGTGTATTAATTTATGATTTCATTATTTTAAACAAGACAAACTGCTGGCTCTGTTCTCTATATCAATTTCTTTAATTAAGTACAATATTTTCCAGTTCTCTGATGATCCTGTTCTAACAGGCAGCTCCAAATCTCAACTTTCCCAAAGTTTAGGGGTGTCTCAATGTGGCCAACCCAAGCTTGGAACACCAACCAGAAGTTATTAGAGGCAATCTATTTTGTTTTTCCAGCATATTTTCCCTCTGCTGCATCCTCTTTTCATTTGGAAGCAGCTCCTGTCTCTTTTCTAATGGATGAGGTGAATTGGTATGAGTGAGCTTATGATTTCTGCTCTCTGCTTGAGTGGCAGAGAAGTAAATGGAAAAATTGTCTCCAAAGTTTAAATGAAGGATTTGGCTTTCGCAATAGTGAAATTACTAGCGCTCAGTGGATTTCTCTTAAATGTTGCATGCCAAAGAAATAAACCATGAATGACTGGGGTAGTAGGATTTTTGTTATCAGATAAATCATCACTTACTCAGGTTCTCTGACTTTCTTTCCTTTACAGGGTTTGGATTTTTTTGCTTTCCATTTTTAGTTTACTGACAGCAGAAATGTCTCTGAGCTGGAATACCCAGATCTGACTTGAAAGCAACATGCACATACTTCTCTGTCTTTAAAACCTCGGACTTTCTGCAATGGTTAGAGCATTTCCTTCGGTTTCCAAGTGCTTAACCCATCAAGTATAGTCTCTTGGATAGACTAGGAACACTTCTCAAGGAATTCAGAGAAATTATCTTACTTTTTAGACCCTGCTTTAGAAGTAAACACTAAACTTGAAATGATGGTTTTAAATTATTTTTACAAGTTGTTGGTATGTTCCTGTTCAATTAATGTTTGCAGTTTTGAAAGAAGGTGTATAATTTCCAGTAAAATAAATTCAGCAGAATTAGAGCAGGAATCTGCTCAGTTTAATTACTGCAAGGGGGAAAAAAAAAGGGGGGGATTTAAACTGTGAAGTATCAGGATCTCAAGAATACCAAAATATTAATAATAAATATAAGCCCTGAAATCTCAACCCAAACGGTATTGAAGTGCTTTGTAAGCTATCAGACAAATCTGTATTTCCTGCTGCTCTCCCTTGCTCCTTTCCAGACAGCAGAGTCAAAATATTTTACATGTCCCTGGTGCAGTTTTGGCCCGACATTAACTTTTGCACTTTCTTGATGTAAGTCTGGGCTTTTGAAAGTAAAGACACTGTGCCAAATTGCTTCCTTTATTGGAAGCCCAGGGAAAATGCAACGTGTCTTGCAGCGCAAACTGGGCTTCACCTTTAGGACACCCTGACATGCTTAAATTCAGTGTTGACAACGCAAGAACTTCTGCTGGGGCCGCTGAAGGCGGTAGGCACACAGGTGCACTGACATGCTCTCAGCACTTTTTCATACAAAACTTGTCGTAAAGTGATGCCAGCTTCGTTTGTGTCACAGAGAGGCTCAAGTAACACAAAAGAAATTGGGACACAAAGAAACAGCGTTGCAAAGATAATTGCATTTGTGGCTCTGAAGCCTCTGTGGAGAAACTGGAAGAGGAAGAAAAGCCATCCTTCTCCATAATGTCTCACATTTTTTTTTATTTTTTTTTTCCTTCTCCACCCCACGCAGACTGGGCTGCTACGTGTTGCAGCTAGAGTTACCGGGAGCTACAGCATGCACTAGAGCTACAAACTGAAGCTCATTTTAAGTGACGCAGGAGGACTACAGGTAATAGAAACATCCTGCTTGAATTCCAGGGATTTTGAACCAGGTGTTACGGAAGAAATCCAAGCCCCAGTGGAGTCAGTGGCAAAACACCTTTCAACGTCACAGAAACCATGAACTCACCCGATATGTGTTATTTTTCACTTTTCTGTCTCTCTGCCTGCTTCATTTATCACTTCATTTATTCTATTGGATTTATTGTCCTCTGACCCTTCCCTGTACTTGGAGTCACAGTTTCTCCTAAACAGAATCCAAACTCAATAATGGTCAAGACTGAGGTGAACTTTTGAACTCACAAGGGTCGAATAGGTTCAAAATTAAACAGGAACAAGAAAACAGTTCAGTTCAAGTTATTATCTTCCTACGTTCACGACTTCTGACTTTATTCTCTAGGCAATTACATGTGTGGATTTAACCATGTGCAAAAACATTTACCAGGATGGGATTGGAGCCATAATCTGTAAACATGTATGTAATTGCCATTGACATCAAGTTTGCACTGAAAGGCCTTTCAACAAGCTTGATGAAAAAAAAAATAAAATATATATATATATATATATATATATACACATCAAACTTCAGTATTTGGGCCTTTGGCAACAAACCCAGGCTGCTACTGTAGAGCCACAAAATACTTCCTGCAGTAAAACAAGTACAGCTCCAGCAGAGCGAGGTGAATCTGACACTGTGGCATGTTTTTGGATTTCATCACTGTTCATGAATATTTTGGGTATCATTAATAAAAATTTACGTTTCTAGTCTTCTTGCTGCAGAGCAAAGACGACAAGCGGAGTGCCAACCTTTTCTGAAAGCAGCCAGCCCTGAAGCCGGGTTGCTGGCTTGGAGGAGCTGGCCACCACCTCCCCCAGCCGTTTAGCCCACGACAGGAGAGGATACTGGTGCTGGAGCAGGGAAGGGACCAGTGTAGGGACTGAGGAAGGCACCGCTAAGGGTTGGAAAGGAGAATTTATAACTCTTCTCACAGGCTGCTGACTGCAGAAAGTCGCTCCGAGTGGCTGCCGGGGCAGAATAAAACGGAGGTTTTATTCCATCTGCTAAGCTGCAGGCACCATGCGACGTATTTGGGGACAGAAGACTGTCCAGTATCTCCAGCTGAAATATTCTATTCTACTCTAAATCAAGCATAGATCAAGGAAAACTCCCTGCCTTGGTTTTCTTTGCCTCTCTCACCGTGAGCGTTCAGGTGGGTTACGCCGCTGCAGCACGCCGAGAGGGAGGCAAACCCATCGTGCCCCAGCTCCATCCAGCCCCTGCCCACAGGGCCACCAGCCCGGTGCAGGCAGGCTGCATGAGGGGTAGAGGGGTCTCCAAGGAGCCCAGCGAAGAAACGGCAGACAGAGTGATTCCTCGCAACATCACAAAGAGCCTGCCCAAAATCCATGCCTCAAAAATCCCGACAGACAAATCCCATCGGCAGCGCTGGCACTACCAGTTTCCAGAGGATGCGTGAGATGGAAAGAGGCAAGTCGCGCCAGCAGGGAAGGCGGGTTTGTAAAAGCCACGTGCAAAGAAGTGGGTGGATTACTGCACCTCGGAGTGATCCGGGGCCGAGTCATCCCCACGCCAGCCCGGCGGTGCTGACAGCAAGCCGGAGAAGGTCAGCTGTAGAGACAGAGCAGGGAGGATCCACAGGGGAAACAACACAGGCTCCATGTCTGCAATGTCTTTCTCTGCTCCAAGGACAGAGACGTTGGCCACATACCCTGCGGCCCGGGATGGGTCCTAGCTTCTGATGAACAGCTGCTAAGGATTTTAGGTGCCCTGTTGGCTATTAATGCTTATTAAAGCCCAGTTTAAATTACTAACACCCCCTCTGCTTGTGATTTTCCTAGCTTGCGCTGCACGTGGAAGCCAAGCTCTACGGGTTGCCTGGGAAAGGCAAGACTTCTCTTCTTTGAGATGAAACAGTCTCCATCCTTGAAAATCTGGTAACACTTTGCATTACAGGGATCAGGAATACCCTTCTAGTGTCCACCAACACCTCGGATCTTTGTCAGCCTTAATTTACCATTTCTCTCATGCCTCTGACATTTACAGTGATGCTCAGTGATGGATTTGGCCCAACTTCTCCGGAATCCTCGTAACGAACATCAATTTCTAAGCTCACCTTGTTGGCTGACAGTGACAATAACATCACTCCAACTTTTTTCTCTGTCTTCATCAGTTAAAACATACATTATGAGCGTCCTTCTTTTGCTTAAAAAACATAAAAGGAATTTCAGTCGTCCTGCCAGTTTAAAGGAACGACACACAGGCATTATCAGTGAGGCTGGTGGGATGAGTGCAGCAAAGGCAAAAGAACAGGATGGCTGTACAGGCAAACGGGGCACTGAAACATCTGAAGCCTCCCGTGTCCTTACACGAAGTGCAAACTTTGCTGTCATCTATAAATCAAGCAGTTTATGAGGCTGCAATATTTACACTCTAATTAAAAAATCATAAAGCCAGACCCCTTCAGTTTGTAAAAAGAGGAACTCAGGATCTGCTACTGAAACGTGGTGTTAATCAGTAACTCCTAATGATCTGCTCCACAGCCTTAGAGGTTACGTGCTTATTCAGCTACACATAACAAACAAGATAATGAGAGAAAGCGGGAGAAGCAAAGGGACTATGTTACAGCAAACACGGGGCTTTGCTACCACCAGGATCTGTTCCTGACCCCTCCCACATCACATTATGTTTTCTCGTTTCCAAAAGGCAATAGATTTCTAACATAAAGCTTTGATAACACATTACATGCAGCATGATCCCGAGATATTTTCCGTGTGTGTAACCCCTGCAGAAGCCAAATATAGCCCGGGAGAAACACCTGCTTTTACCTTTATATGGTCAGAACTCCAGTCCCCTCCACATTAATGAAAAATGAGCCTTAAGAGTCACTGTTTCCACGTGAGTTTCTCTGAATTCATTAGGGAAACAGCTGATTTCTGAATCTGCCATTTTCTGCTTACACAGTCAAAAAAGAGCTCTCTAGCAAAGGCTGGAGAAACCCAAGCGCTGTGTGATGTTGGAAATCAAAATTATGAAACAATATGTCAGCCATAAGTAGTGCTCATAATTCTACACTTAAAACAGCGTTTATCATTTAAAAATCCCCTTGAAAAAAAAAAAATAATCAGACAAGGCTTGGCACTGCCCGCTTCGTGCTACACCAGCCCCTCTCCGTGCCACGTACAAAGCTGCGAGTCCCACAGAGCAAACCCAACAGCCTGGAAATACCAGTTGGATGGGCAGTGACAGGCTCTTCGGTGGCACTTGCACACCACGGCCAGCCCACACCACGGCCTCACCCAAACTTCTCATCTCACATCCACGGGTTTGTACCTCTCACTAGTTGAGGGTGAACAAGACAGAAGGCAGAGATTTTACTCCCTGGTATGGGCTGGGAAGAAAAGCAACATCTGCAATCTATCGGTCACACCAAGATTTTAATTCTTTTCTTTCCTTCTTTTCCTTTCATTTTTTTCCTCTTTAAGTTGAACATGGGTACAAAACTGCAGGTGAAAAATTACAGACTTTATTTTTCAAATCCCTCCTTCTTATTCTTCTCCTCTAGTCTTTTGACAGTCTAAAAAGAATCAAGGAATAGTTGTTTTAGGTGAATATGAGTTGGCTTATTTCTGTCACCAGTTATATGATGCTATCCAGAATGTATCATTAAAAAGACTCAACTAAATTACAGTTTTGACTCAGGTATTCCCAGCTCATATATTTTTGTCAGTATTTCAGACCAGTAAGAATTAATGAGTCACAAGTACATATTTATGTGACCACAGACACTTAAAAACAGTAATGATTTATCCTGGTTAATAGTGCATATTAACAAAAAAGCATGAAAAAAAAAAAAGAAAAGAAACAAGAAACATTTCAGATATTTTTTTCTTTTCAAGCAGCTTCTGCGGAGGGAATATGATGCTGAAGCAAGAACCATAACAGTGTGTAGGGGGAAGGTCTAACTCCAACAGATTCAGTCTTTAAAACTGGGGAAGAAAAGTCTTTTATCAAGAACCTCAGAGCTGCGCTGGGCTTGACCACAGCAATGCCTGCAAAAGATGGGATGTAAAAGACGAGAGGGGAGAAAATAACCACAGTGAAACCAAGCGTGGGTTTACTTCAC